>NW_005842012.1:393436-396887 GCF_000455745.1 Alligator sinensis | reverse complement strand
TTGATCCCCCCTGATGAGTTTGTAGGCAGCCACCAGGTCCCCCCTCAGCCTCCTCTTGCTGAGGCTGAACAGGTTCAGGTCCCCCAGTCTCTCCTCATAGGGCCTGTCCTGTTGCCCTCTCACCAAGCGGGTGGCCCTGTTCTGAACCCTCTCCAGGCTGGCCATGTCCCTTTTGAAGTGCGGCGCCCAGTACTTGACACAATACTCCAACTGCAGCCTGACCAAAGTTGCATAGAGGAGGAGTATCACCTCTCTGGACCAGCCTGAGATGCACCTTTGGATGCATGACAGGGTATGGCTGGCCTTGCTGGCTGCGGTCTGGCATTGGCGGCTCATGCTCATCTTGGAGTCAATAATGACTCCAAGATCCCTTTCTGCCTCTGTGTTTTCAAGAGGGGAACCCCCCAGCCTGTATGTATGCTGTGGATTCCTTCTCCCAAGGTGCAGCACCCTGCATTTGTCTATGTTGAACCCCATCCTATTTTCATCTGCCCACTTTTGTAGTCTGTCTAAATCTATTTGCAGCCTCTCTCTCCCTTCAAGTGTGTTCACCTCGCCCCACATCTTAGTGTCATCAGCAAACTTGGACAGCATGCTTTCCACCCCCTTGTCCAAGTCACTGATGAAGATGTTAAATAGTGCGGGCCTGAAGACCGAGCCCTGGGGGACCCCGCTACTCACTTCTCACCAGGTTGAGTACAACCCGTCCACCACTACTCTCTGGATGTGCCCCAACAGCCAATTTTTTACCCATCCAACTGTGCAGGCATCAATGCCGCAGTCACTTAATTTATTGATGATTTCTCCAGGAACACTTCTACACGTGTGCCCTGATGGGTACAGATTTGCTACTTAGGGCTAAGTACAGACAATCAAAAAGCCAAAGCTGAATCGATTCAATCTTTGCAGGTTACTCTAAACTACTTAGATTGAATCAAGAAGCAAGTGAACAGACATTCACTTTTGCTACCAGAAATGCAGCCACATACCAGCAGTGGCTCAGGCTAGAAGCTGGGGGCAAGTCTTCTGGAAGCAAGCCTTCTGGAAGGCTAGAGGGAAGCTGGGAGATAAGCCCCACAGGCTTTCCTCCCCTCCCTGTTCAAGATGAGGTGGAGGTTATAGCCAGGCCCCAGCAGGCCCACTGAGTATGACTGGGGGGGGCGGTTAAACCCCCACCCTGGCCTGCATGGATCCTAGTTTTTTCCCTTGCTTCCTACTGGAGTGGGTGAGAGTATGGCCAGATGCCAGGCTGGTACACTGAGGTGGAGGGGTGAGAGTGGAGTTTAAACTGTGTGTTAACTTGAACCAAATTGTCCATGTCCTTTCTGCAGTGGGGGGCCCAAAACTGGACACAGTACTCCAAATGAGGCCTCACCAGTGCTGAATAGAGGGGAATAATCACTTCCCTGGATCTGCTTGCAACACTCCTACCAATGCTGCTCAGTATGCCATTAGCCTTCTTTGCCAAGAGCACACTGCTGGTTCATATTCAGCTTCTTGTCCACTGTAACCCCAAGGTCCTTTTCTGCAGAGCTGCTACCCAGTCAGTCAGCCCCCAGCCTGTACTGGTGCATGGGATTGTTCTGTCCTAAGAGCAGGACTTTGCATTTGTCCATGTTGAACCTCATGAGATTCCTTTTGGCCCAGTCCTCCATTTTGTCTCGGTCACTCTGAATCCTAGCCCTACACTCCAGCATATCTACTACTCCCTGAAGCTTGGTATCATCTGCAAACATGCTGAGGGTGCAATCCATCCCATCTTCCAGGTTGTATCCAAAGCCTTACTAAAATCAAGGTATACCACATCCAATCATCTTCCCACATCCACAGAGTTAATCATCTCATCATAGAAGGCAATCAGGTTGGTCAGGTTGGTCAGGCACGATTTGCCCTTGGTGAGTCCATGCTGACTGTTCCTAATCACCTTCTTCTCCTCCAAGTGCTTATAAATGGATTCCTTGAGGATCTGCAACACATTTTTTCCAAGGACTGAGGTGAGGCTGATTGGTCTGTAGTTCCCTGGATCCATCTTTTTCCCTTTCTTAAATATGGGTACTATGTTTGCCCTTTTCCAATCATCCAGGACCTCTCCCAATCACCATGAGTTTTCAAAGATGATGGCCAGTGGCTCTGCAGTCACATCAGCCAACTCCCTCAGTAGCTGCACGTGAATCTCATCCAGCCCCATGGACTTGTATATGTCCAGTTTTTATAAATAGTTCCAAACTTGTTCTTTCACCACTGTTGGTTGCTCACCTCTGCCCCAAACTGTACTGCTAGGTGCCGTAGCCTGGGAGCTGACCTTGCCTGTGAAGACCAAGGTGAAAAACGCACTGAAGTACCTCAGTCTTTTCTGCATACTCTGTCACTAGGTTGCCTCCCCCATTTAGTAAGGGACCCACACTTTCCCTGATCCTCCTTTGGCTACCAACACACTGGTAGAAACCTTTCTTGTTACCCTTCATGTCCCTTGCTACCTGCAACTCCAATTGTGCTTTGGCCTTCCTGACTTCATCCCTTCAAGTCCGAGCAATGCTCTTATACTCCTCCCTAGTTGTTTGTCCAAGTTTACACTTCTTATAAGCTTCCTTTGTATGATTTAGTTTACTGAAGAGTTCCCTCCTAAGCCAAGCTGGTTTTCTGCCGTACTTGCTAGTCTTCCTGTACATCAGGATGGTTTGTTGCTGCACTCTCGGTCAGGCTTCTTTAAAGCACATTCAGCTCTCCTGGACTCCTTTCTCCCTCAGACTGGCCTCCCAGGGGATCCTGCCCATGAGTTCCCTGCATGAGCTGAAGTCTGCTTTTCTGTAGTCCAGGGTCCTTACTCTGCTGCCCTCCGTTCTTCCTTTCCTCAGGATCCTGAACTCAATCATCTCATGGTCACTGCTGCCCAAGTTTCCATCCATACTACATTCCCCAGCAATTCTTTCCTGATTATGAGCAGCAGGTCAAGAAGCGCACAGCCCCTAGTTGGCTTTTCCAGCACTTGCACCAAGAAGTTGTCTCCAACACTCTCCAAAAACTTCCTGGATTGCCTGTGCATTGCTGTATTGTCCTCCCAAAGATAACATGCACTGTATTGAGGGGCTGTGTACTGCCCAGTCTCAGATCAGGCACCTTGTGTGCACAGGTGCCTAGGGACCAGTGTAAATTGACTGAGTGGGCAATGCCACAGGTGGCCGCTGACTGAGCCCTCCATCCCCTGGACCCATCCCACTCTATCTGTGGGAGCAGACAGGCCACTTGCCACCTGTGACACACAGCCTGCCTTCCCTATCCTTTACCCAGGGTGTGTCAAGGCTGGTTCCTGCCAGCAGCTGCCAAGGCAACTCTGGACTAACTCCCCCACTTCTCCTCTCTACAGGCCAGATAGTTTTCTCCTGTGCTGACAGGCCTGCAGCACCTAGGTTTGGGGGATGATGGGCTCCTGCCCAGCTGGGGCACACAGCTG
>NW_005842012.1:392193-393426 GCF_000455745.1 Alligator sinensis | reverse complement strand
CTCTTTCCCCCCTGCAGCCCTCTCTGGAGAGGCATCTCAGGCTAGGACCCCTACCAAGCATGGCCTGAGCCCTAAGCATGCTCCTGCTGAGGTTCTCCAGGCAAGCTGCAATGTGCTGTTTGAGCTCATCAAGGGGTGCCCAACCCACTACTTCCAGGTGCTGCCAATCACCATGGTGTCCCAGGCACAGCTGAGAACCTGAAATGGGGCCCTCAGCTTCAACAATGCCCCAAGAAAGCCTGTGCCTCCCTGCAGTGTGTGCCACTGCCTGGAGAGGTATCTCTGTCCATGGTACAAGTCCCTGACTCCCACAGCTGAGGAGGAAATGACAGCTGCCATCAATAAGTTTCTCTGCATGTGACAGGCCCCTGGCTGCCTAGCTGGGAGGGCACTGGCCACTCAGTAAAGTTCTGAACTGCCTCCCACCTCCCTGTGTGTTGGGGCAGGAAAGTCTGGGGGGTAGGGTGGGAAGGGAAGGGAAGGGGAACAGAAGACAAAGGAGGGGAGGGGGGTCCTTACCCCCCTGCCCCTGCAGTTCCCCTGGCTCCAGGCATGCTACCCAGGGCTGGGCAGCCCTCCTCATTGTGTGGAGTTTGCCGGATGGGTGTGGCAGGTGATCCCAGTGGTCTGGCTCTGTCCCTGATGGCAGCAAGGTGGTCCAGCTGCTTGCAGTGTCCTGTGGTGCAGCGGCATGGTACCTGGCTACCTGGGCAGTCGCCCCCTCAGAGCCGGAGCTGGAGCTGTTTGTCACAAGGGCCACCCCAGTCTGGACTCTCCACATGGGTAGCATGGCTGGAGTTGGCAGAGTAGGTGTCTGCCCAGGCTGCTGCATTACCAGCTGAGGGTGAGGGTAGGGAGTAGGCCTGTGTGAAGTGGCTAGTATTCACTTTGGATTTGTTCAGTTGAGGGGACAGTGATTCAATTCAGTGATTCTAATCACTGTCCCAATTCAATTTGGCTGCATCTCCAAATCAGCCAGACCAGGTCTGTCTCCCGCCCGCCCCAGCTCCTGGCACTTGTTAAAAAAAAAGGCCCAGCTCACCGGGTGCTGCCGGGCAAGAGGCATTCCCCACTGACCCCCACTGCATGGGGGGCTCTGCATAAGCCCCCGAAGCCCAGAGGCTGCTGCAGGAGCTCTGAGTCCCAGGGCTTTTCTTGGCTTGTTTTTTCTTAAAGGGCCAGAGCTGGCCTGGGTGGGGTACCCGTGGGGGGGCTGGGGGAGCAGAGGGGGTT
>NW_005842012.1:385876-392079 GCF_000455745.1 Alligator sinensis | reverse complement strand
GGCAGGAGCCCCCCCATGGTCTCCTCACCCCTCTCCCAGCCCCTGTTCCCCTGCCCCTAGAGCTTACCAGCTCGGAGTCAGCTGCAGCTCCCTGCTGCAGCCACTCGGGACTGCTCAAATCATCAAAGCTCTCTGAATCTTTTCTGATGATTTGAAGAGCTTTGAATTGATTCGGACCTTTAAAATGGTTCCCTGATTCAATTTGATTCAGATTTTGGAGAGCTTTGAATTGAGTCGGACCTTTAAACTGGTCCCCTGATTCGATTCAATTCAGATTCAGAGATTCGGCCACTGAATCAGGCCAAATCCCCCAAATTGAATCACCACCTGAAGCTTTGCACAGCTCTAGTAGGGACCACACTTAATCTTGCTACTGCTGCCCCCCAAGAGAGTCCTTTTCAGTACTGGCCTGCAGCACTACCTTTGGCAGCCCAGCATTGTGCTGGCCCTGATAGCCTAGAGCTCTGCTGGAGCACACAAAGCAGCCCTCGGCAGGGTCATTTATGTCCAGGATGCAGTCCAGCTGCCACATGAAGGGCATGGTCCAGGGTGGAATGCTAGGCCTCCAGTTGTGATCCATGACACAGACCCACTGGGCCATCAGGGCCTTGATAGTGATGCAGCACTGCCACCCAGACTGCTTGTGGCTGTGCTCCTGTATGTGGGCCATCACAGTTCCATAGATGCGGGGGTTTGCTCAAGTGCCCCAGCCAAAATGCAAGTGCATGTCTGCCTTGTCCCATACTGCTATGAAGTCTCTGGTCTATTGCTCTGTCCAGATGTCTCTGGAGTTTGGGACATGGCCATTCCAGGTGCTACCAGGACTTTGGGGGCTCAGTCAGGGACCCCAGATGCCATCAGGGCTTGCCATATGCCCACACAGAGCTACAGTGCCCAGGGACAAGGCAGCTGGAGGCACAGGCCTCATGGATCAGCACAGGGGTCTGGAGGCCAGCCTGGGCCAGCTACAGAGCTATCCCTGCCATGTGGCTGGAGGAACTGCCAGCCATGTGGCTCTGCCCAAGGTAGGAGGCTGGCCTCCAGCTGGTGTGGCTGACTGGGAGCAGATTTGCTCCTGGTTAGCGTCTACACATGCGCTACTGCACAGTAGCTACTGTGTGGTTAATCTAGTACCTGTGTCGACAGGTACTAGCTATCTGCACAGTAGACTAATTTACTGCATAGTAAATGCTACACATATGTAGATAGTGATGCTTTACTGCATGCTAGATCAGTCTACTTATGTAGACATGCCCATTGCAGAGTAAAATAATTCCTTACTTTAGTAGGGACTAGAAAAACTAAATATATCTTCTCAGAAAAGATAAATACATGTTATTGATCATTTATTATATATTCAAATTAGCTTTCAGAATAGGCCTCTCCCTTCCTTGGCCTTAATCTCCATCCCAAAAATACACAACTAGAAAACTCTGAGAATATAGCAGAACTTTCAAACTTTCATCAAGCAAAAAGAAAAAAAATCTCATTTTTTTTTCGTTATGGTTTGTTGAATCTTCCTTTGTCTTGGTGTATAATAGGAATAATGTTCATGGCACTGGAGTATACACACAATAAATGGCTTCTGTGGTTATCAAACACTTCAGCTTCACTTCAGCTTTTAATCACCCACAAAAGCCATTTCTTTGCCTTGTATACTTCTCTGCCACAAACATTATCCCATAGCTAATATATACCCTAGAGTGCCAGACCTTCACTTTGCACTATGAAAGCTAAATTGGAAGAATGAAAAAACCCCTCCCTTTTAAATAAAAAATGTGAAGTAAAAAGTGGCCCTAATATTAGGTAAAATACTAGTGTCTGCACACAACACAGAACAATAATGATGTTTTTTTTTAGCAACTATACTTTAAAAATCTTAAAACCCATTAATTTTTAAATTAAAAATATCTTTAAATATCTAGTTAAAATGTTCAAAAATATCATACAACCATGATAGTGGGAGATTACGGTAATGACTTTGTTTTGGAGGCAAAATTAACTTGTCTCTCTGGTCAGATATAACTTTAACAGATCAAATTGTGTTTTCACTAACTCAACTTTTGAAATGTTCTATCAATATGAATAGATGGGTCGGTCAAGTTGCTCAGTTAGGAAATATTAACAGCAGAAAATGTAAAGAAATTTACATTCCTCCAGTTCCTCCTCCCAGCAAGGAGTATATGTTATGTTTCTCTCAGTTTTTCAAGTTGCCAGATGAACTAATAAGTAACACTCAAGGATTATTTGGGAAGCCCTAGTGGGAGCAAATGAAGACTGGTTGTGGGACAGACAGCTAGAAACAGATGAGGAAAGAGAGAAGGGATCAAATACCTAGACAGAAGAAAGAGAGAACAAAAGGTGACAGGCAGAGAGAATAGAGATGGAGAAGACATAAATGAAAGGTGAATAAAACCATCCATCTAAGAGAAAACTTGTGATGGAAGGTAGGTACAAAATGGGGTGAATCCAATAAGAGGATTTTGGAAGGGACCTCATGAGCCATCTAGTACAATCCCATGAAACAATGCAAAACTCTTAGTCCCATTTTAGACATGCTTTAAGCCTACTAGATTAAACCCCAAGGGGGATAGGAGGAGGAATGCCTGTTGTGAATTGTAACAGGGCTTAAGCAAGGTACCTAGCTGCTTGGGGCTATCAGGTAGTTGTGCGCATGATGAGGAGAAGAAATTTAGGCACCAAAGGAGTTTAAGGCTGGGGTTCTGTGAATGCATGAATTTCTGACACTCTGTCTATGGAGTACAGCAGAGCATGGTATAGATAGATATTACTTCTGAATGTTCAGGTACCAGAAGTAACATGGCTGCTTTAGCACATCCAATCATTCATCTCCACTGTACAGTGTAGCTCCTGCCTAAACTCTTTCTTTTGGAGCAGTACGTAAATCCTTAGAGGATTATAATCTATTAGGTGTTTTTGGAGCTTGCTTAGCTAACACCAACAGCATTAAGTTCAGTCAAAAATGATTTTAGTGGTAGTCCTTACCTTTCCCATATGAGAGTTGTGGTTAGATCATTCAGGCAGGAAGTGGGAGATCTCCTCACCCTGAGGCATTGGAACCAGTATCTCTCACCTGCCAAAAGACTGGCCCAAACCATAGAAAAGATTAGGGGTGGGAACCTCCACCCTTCTATAGAAGCTGGGCAATTTGGAAGCCAGAACTCAACAGTTATAGGTCCAATACAGAAAAGGGAGCATGACTCTGCAGCTCAACAATTAAGGCAATTCTCTGGGAAGGGAGGGGCCTGGGTTATGTTCCCAGACTGTTTATGCATTTTAGATTAAACAGCTGTTGGTTTAGGGAAAAAAAAGAAAAAACCTGGGACCAGAATTTATGTCTGTCGTATACCTCATAGGAGGTATCATAACCACTTCGCTACAAAATTAGCTTTTCTTTGGGTCTTTTTCTTACCTGCACATGGATCCAAGCTTCAATAGGTGGGAGAAAGAGTGCAGCCAGCTGGATTCAGTGGTTAGGGAAGTCTCCACTCTCCACCGCCACAGTGGAGGCCCAGCACCCCTGCCAGCTGGCCCTGCAATGGCCCTGTGGGAGGGAGGGGCAGGGGTCATCCCACCACAATAACATTTTCTCCCACCCACCCCCAGTGGTTTGAACAGTTTTAGACTGAGGCGGCTGGAACCCAAGTTTCTCATTTCCTGGGCTAGTGCTTTAACCAGTAGGCTATTGTGCAAAAGGTGCACTATTATCATCACTGTTTTTTCATGCCTCAGTCCTTAGGTTCTGGATCTGAAGTAAACAAAGGTAAGTGAATTAGGCACCTTATCTCCTGAAGGGATGGGAATTTAGACAAAACCATGTGTTTAGTGTTTCCTACTGTGTATATTTGGGTACCTCAAGGCTTTCCGGATTGCCCTCCATAGATGCATAAACCTAGCCAAATTAGATTGCCTTCCTGAAGCAAAGCATCTATGTGACCAAATTGGATCTGGATCTGGCAACTGTTAAGTCCTGCTTTGTAAAGCTAGCTCTGTGTTCCCTCTCCAGTGGAAGATGCTCTGTCAGCAACTTTATTCTGTTTGCAGGAACGTTATTTTAGAAGATATTTGGCCTTCTGTAACAGACAGCCTGGGACTCTCTGTTCCTTTAAGGAAGAAGCAGTCTGGCAAGGGGGCACTGCAGGGCAGACAGGGCACAGCAGCTGCAGGGCACCAGGACAATGAGGCAATGAGGCTCAGTAGCAGGCAACTGCAGGCAGCCCAGGCAGTCTGTTTACTGGAAGAGAGGATATAAGCCTGGGAGGGTATAAGCCTGGGGGTTGACCTAGCAAGGAAATCTCTCCCTGGCAGCCACAAGATGAAGAGCTCCCAGCAGCAGGGCTCCTGAAGGGACCACGGTGCTATATATGGATTCATGGTGAGGCTTGGGAGGCTCACTAGGATATTGCCCAGGGCTGGGAGGCTATCCTAACTGAGAGGTGAGGAAAAGTTTTCCCTCTTGGAGGGGCAGTGGGCTGCTTCCCCTTTTGGTATTTATGTTATAGCCTGGGAGCTTATGGGTTATGTTGAAATTATACTGGTGGTTTGGGTTGGGACTGTAGAGAATGTATACAGAGATCCCATTAGTGCCTGAGGAGCACACAATCACCTTGAGCCCTGCCAGGGGCAGGCTCAAGGCTTGAGCAAGGATTAAGCCCAGAGTGGGCAGAGAGTGAGGCCACAAAGTCAGACAGGAGCCAGGGGCCCAGTGCCTGAGAGGGGCACAATCAGACCCGAGAGAGGCACAGCAGACAGGGGCCAGGGGCCTGGAAGACAGCGGCTAGGGGCCCGGTACCCAAAAGGGCCAAACCAGAGCTGGTGCCTCAAAGCCAGGACTGATACAGTGGGATTGGGCTAGAAGGCCTAGCTGGAATAAAGGGGCAGAGGTCGAGGAGGCCAAAGCCCCAACAGGAGAACAACATTACTGTAACACTCATGAGGCTTGGAGCATGGTGTAGGGGAGGAATGGAGCCATGCAATTAGCTCTGAAGGCTATAGGTGCCCCACACTGGCATGGTCTAGACCAGGCTTGTCCAACATACGGCCCCTGGGCCACCATGTGGGCTTCCAAGCTGTTTTCTGAGGCCCAAGGTGTTGCGACGGGAAACAAAAGTAAACGCTGTACTTTCGTTTCGGGGTGGGGGGGGAGGTAATGTGATACCGCTTCCTGTGAGGTCTTTGAATATGGCTCACTGGCCCACTGGGTGATAAAAAGTTCTTGATCTGGCCCCACATTCAAAAAGGTTGGACACCCTTGGTCTAGACATGACCAGCAAGGGGCCTGGGGATAAAGAGGCCCAGTGAGGGGCCTAGGAGCACTGCAGCGGAGGCCAGTAGGGTGCTGGGGAACCCTAGTGGGGTGTTCAATTAGACTGGGCCCCATGCAAAGGCCCATGGGCAGCCTGCCTCTTAACATTATTATTTCATCAAAGCGTGGCAGGTGAGAAGGAAAGGAAGGGTACAGTCGTGGAGTCACCAGGGGACATCATGGCCACCCCTGGGACTCTGACGTGCTACACCTTCATATAAAAGTGTCTCTACATTCTTTGTTGCTTCTAAAACGTTTTAAATCAGCCTGTTCTAAAAAAAATTTTGCTTAAGTTTTCTAACAATGCTGGCTTGGCTTAATACGAACAGGCAAAACAGCTGTATAAACTTTAACCCTTTGTCATTATCTATTTGTTATCCTTATTTGACATGCTGGCTGGAATCACTTCCATGTGCATCTGAGCTGTCATCCTGTGAGCTCCTAATCATGCTGCTAAACTTCTGATTGGATGGCAGTTATGGCTCACTGTAGCTGTTTTTATTTTTTACTTCTCTTGGCTTTTCAGATCATTATAGGTGGGGCTAGTAACACTACCTGTTATTAAGTTTGCAAAATATTTCCCATTATAACATCCTGTTTTAAGTTTCTTGTTCCATAGCCAAATGTTAACTGTTTAGGCTGAAATTTCTCATGCTGCATGGTTGTTTGAGGCTGAATATTTTTGGAAGATTTTAGAAAAGACAGTGTAGCTGTTTTCAAGAGCTAGTAATGTAGATTCAGATGCCTTCCCTGAATCTACATTACTAGCTCAGGCTCAGTAGCTCTCTTTCAAACCACATGCTCTACAGTTGCAGGGATTTCTCAGCTTTCTTTGTATTTATTCTGGTAAGCATCTTTTTTTTTTTTTTTGGGGGGG
>NW_005842012.1:365700-385845 GCF_000455745.1 Alligator sinensis | reverse complement strand
TGTCTTTTTTTTTTTTTGGGAGGGGGGGGCGGGGGAGACATGATTCCAAGCAAAATTGCAGGAAACCATTTTTCACAGTGATTGCAGAAACCACTGTTTTTCATGGTTTCTAAGAAAATCATAAAACTGTAATTTAAGTAGGTCCCTAGTCATAGGACCATAGAGTTGGAAGGGGCCTCAAGGCTCATTTAAATAAACTCCCTGCACACGGACAGAACTCACGGTTCTTCATTCATACCAACAGATGTCTGTCCAACTTCTTATGAAAATATTATCTACTCATCTCCCTGAATGTTTCCTTTGGACATTTTGTGTGACATCCCTATGAAAGTCTATCTAAACATGGCCAAATGATCAGCCTTTGAAAATCTCAGTTTGCACATACTCAGCAGACATTCTTCATTCATTCGCTGAAGATTCCATCCGTACTGAATGGGGTCAGAGCTGTCAGAGCTTCTATTAGTTCCTAGACTGTGCATATTTCTTTCTCACAGAGCAGCTTAGTAAACACTGGGAACATCTACATGTATGCTTTAATGTGCAGTAGCCTATTCAGCATGGTGCCATGACAGCGCAGGGCTGAAAAGCTGGAGCTCTGCCCTGGCCCAGCCCAGCCCTGCATTGTCACAGCCCTGTGCTCCTGGGGTGTCCATGGAGAGCAGTCAGGAGCTGCATGGCTGGGCAGGGAGCTGCTCTGGGGTTGGGGCTGGGGCTGCAGCCAGGATCTTGCAGAGGTAATAACACAGGGCAGGGCTGGGGCAGAACTATGATCCACTCCCTGCATGCCCCTGCCTACAGAACCCTCGCCCATTGCAAAGTCATGTGAGTAGTGATCATGGCTCTACCCCAACCCCACCCCATGCTGTCATCACTGCAAGATTCTGGGGTCTCCCCGGCCCTGCCTACCCATTTCACTCCCAGCCACATCTCCATCCCTACCACCTGTAAGCACCTTGCCCGCATGGGTCATGCCCCCAGTGGTGGGTGCGGGGCAGATCTGCCAGGATGCCCAGGCAGTGGGGCTGGATTTGGCAATGGCAGACAGGAGCTGCTGATGCAGGAGCTGCTGGGAAATGGAGTCCACTGTGGGCCTGATCTGGCCAAAGAGAAAGACTTTGCCTGCTTCTGTTCTAGTGGGACCTAGCATGCTTCATAATTTCATAGATTCATAAATGTTAGGGGCTCGAAGGGACCTTACAAGATCATCAGGTCCAGCCCCACTGCACTTGGGCAGAAAAGATTGCTGGGGTCATCTGACCCCAGCAAGGTGGGTGTCAAGGTGCTTTTTTGAAGATCACCAGGGTAGGTGACTGTACCACCTCTGGGAGGAGTCTGTTCCAGACCCTTGAGCCAGTGGCTCTGCTACAGGCAGACATGGGGGCAGGGCAGCAATCAGTTCCCTCAATCTGCTGGCAATGCTACTACTAATTCAGCCCAGTATGCTGTTAGCCTTCTTCACAACAAGGACACACTATTGGCTCATATTCAGCTTATTGTCCCCTCTAACTCCCAGGTCCTGTTCTACAGGTCTGCTGCTTGACCTGTTCATCACAAATTTGTATGCTTTTAACAGTAAAAAAATTCTATATAGTACTAAATATTCTGAAGAGTCAAGTTCTAGCATCATAAACTGGGTGCTCAAATTGGGCACCCAAAATTAGCAGATTTTTAAAATCTTAATCTCTATGGGGCTCAATCTCCATCTCTAAAATGAGGATAATGCCAGTCCCTCACCTCACAGGGGTACTGAGGAAATAAATTCATTATCATTTGTGAAACACTCAGATACTTCAGTTATTTGTGTTATGTACAAGAATGTGTACTGTAAAATAAGGGCAAAAGAAAATACCAAATGGCTGTTCATTAAGAGAGTACTGCCCATTTTATATAATGAATGAGGGGTTGGACCTGTGTAAATACTAGAATGTACTCATGTAATTTAAGACTGTATAACAACATGTATAAACAATGGAAGCAAATTAAAGTAGCAAGAGCAACCTAACTTGCTAAATTCTGGCATTTCGTAACTTGCATGCTTCATAACTTGCATCCCCTTTGGCAAAGATATTTGAAAATTCGTGACACTTGGACAAGGTCCCAGAAGACTAGAAAAGAACCAGAATGGTCCCTATCTTCAACGAAGAGAGGAGGGATGACCCAGGAAATTATAGACCAATCAGTCTGATGTCTGTCCCTGGAAAAATCCTGGAGAAAATTGTCAAGGGATCCACCAACACCAAACTAATGGAAAGCAAGCATCTGAATGCCAGCCAACATGGCTTTGACTGGCAGGTTTTGCCTGACCAACCTCATCTTCTTCTGTAGATTCATAGATGCTAGGGTTGGAAGGGACCTCAACAGATCAACCCCCTGCCTAGGCAGGAAAGAGGGCTGGTGTCAGATGACCCCAGCCAGATGCCTATCCAGCCTTCTCTTAAAGCCCCCAAGGTAGGGGAGAGCAACACCTCCCTTGGAAGCCCATTCCAAATTTTGGCCACCCTTACAATGAAGAACTTTTTCCTGATATCTATCCTAAATCTGCTCTCTGTCAGTTTGTGACCATTGTTCCTTGCTACCCCAAGAGGTGCCTTGGTGAACAGAGCATCTCCAATCCCTTGTTGTGTCCCCCTAATGAATTTGTAAGTGGCCACAAGATCACCTCTCAGCCTTCTCTTGTGGAGACTGAAGAGGTCCAGCTCCCTCAGTCTCTCCTCATAGGGCTTGTCCTGTAAGCCCCTAACCATATGAGTGGCCCTCCTCTGGACCCTCTTGAGTATATCAACATCCTTCTTGAAGTACAGCACCCAAAACTGAACGCAGTACTCCAACTGTGGTCTGACCAATGCTGCATAGAGGGGAAGTATCACCTGCTTGGATTTATTTGTCATGCATCTGCTGATACGTGATAAATTTTGGTTAGTTTTGCTGATGATTTAATCACACTGACAACTCATGTTCATCTTGGAGTCCACTGACTCCGAGATGCCTTTCTGCTTCTGTGCTGCTGAGAGGGTCACTTCTCAGCTAATAGGTCTGCTGGATAGTTTTATGCCCTAGGTGCAGCACTCTGCAGTTAGCCTTGTTTTACTGCATCCTATTGTGTACTGCCCACTTTTCTAACCTGTCCAGGTCTGCCTGCAATTATTCCCTACCCTCCAGAGTGTGCACTTCACCCCACAATTTAGTATCTGTCCCAGGAACAGTGAGAAGAGGGACTGGGAAGCCCCGCCCATGGGGCACAGTGCAGAAAAAACATGAAAATAGAGAAGCAAACACAAAACAGCCACTTACCTGCAGGCAGAATGATGTTGGATGAGCGAGGAGAAGAGCCTGTGCGGTTTGTAAGCTGGCATGAACTGGAAATGCCTGGATGATGGGCGGCAGCAGAAGTGTCAAGGTTCCCTCGCACCGGGGGTGCCAAGGTTGAGCCCCAGAAGGGGAGGAGCACCAGGGGTGACTTCCCTCTAGTACCACTGAGGAGGTTTGGTGGTGCAGACGCTGTATGGCGGCGCAACTGGAACAGTGACATGGAGGAAGAGGCTGAGGCCAACCCCGGGGAAGTGGAAGTTTTCCCACCTGGTCACTCCCAGGTATGAGGTTGGGGAGCTGGGCTGGGGGTGGAAAGGAAAGAGGGACCCTGCGAGACCAGTGTTGAGGGAACGCTGCTAAGCATGGGCGGAGGGTTGGAAAAGCCACCTGGTAGGACACTGGATGGGAAGACCCTTTTGGACTGTTTTTTTTTCCTTGTTTTGTTTTCTTTACCCCTGCTCAACAGGGGCACCCATACTGACCCCAGGAATAGAGCTGAACGGCTCAAGGGGGTTCTAGGCTTAGGGCCTGAACCTGCTAACTATCTTTCCCCAAGGAGAAAAGGGGAATACAGTATAGGGCATGAGGAACATCTACACTGGAGAGGCGGCTGTGTCAAGACCTCACGTCCCGCCAGAGGTTGGTTTAAGGTTGGGGTGTAGGGGAGGTGGAGCCCCACGTACATCCCACAAGTGGAGTGGTCATTCCTGAGGGGACCTTTGAGACTACCCCCCCCCCCACTTACGTAACATGCAGAGACATGGCAGGTGACTTTGGGGGAGGCCAGAGGGACAACCGAAGCCTGCCTCAGGGAAACCATGAAGCTAGAGAGTGTACATCCTCTACAGTTCGGACCAATGCAGCACATGAGCGGGCATTCAAAGCCAGGCAGGCACAGTATCATCTGCAAACTTGGACAGAGTATACTTCACACCCACATCCAAGTCACTGATGAAGATATTGAAGAGTACAGGTCCAAAGACTGAACCCTGCAGGCCCCTACTACCCACATCCTTCCAGGTCAATACTGACCCATCTATTACCAATGTCTGGGTACAACTGCTAAGCCAATTTGCCACCCACTGGACTGTGTAAACATCTATGTCACTGCTTCTTAATTTATTTATGAGAATAGGATGAGATACTATATCGAAGGCCTTGCTAAAGCCCAAGAAAATGACATCCACCTCTACTATTGTGCCTAAGCATTTTGTGACCCTGTCATAAAATGAAACCCAATTGGTCAGGCATGATCTACCTGCTACAAATCCATTCCGGTTTCCCTGCTGCATTTTTTTTCCACTGGACTCCCACAAATATGATCCTTCTATGACCAGGTAACAAGGGAGATGACATGGATGTCATATATCTGGATTTCAAGAAAGCCTTTGACCTAGTTCCCCATGTTGTCCTCATGGTGAAGCTGGGGAACTGTGGCCTTGATCATCTTATGGTCCAATGGCTAAGTAACTGGCTACAGGTTCGGACCCAAAGAGTACTAGGTGACAGGAGCAAATCAATGTGGTGCAGGGTGACCAGTGGAGTCCATCAGGGCTTGGTACTTGGGTGGGTATTCTTTAACATCTTCATTAACAATCTGGATTTGAGAGTCAGTTGCCAACTGGCAAAGTTCGTGGCTGACACCAAAATATGGGGGAGGGCAGTCACACTGCAGGACAGGCTGGGTATACTGGCTGTATTGGACACACTCTCAAGGTGGGCTAACCAAAACCTGATGGCCTTCAATGTAAAGAAGTGTAAGATGCTGCATCTTGGTAGGAAGAACCTTCAACAAACTTACAGGATCAGCAGTGCTACGTTTGCTAGCACCACAACTGAAAGAGACTTGAGGGTCTTAATTGACCACAAGATGAATATGAGCCACCAATGCGATGCTGTGGCTGGCAAAGCAAACCAAACTCTGGTGTGCATCCACTGATGCATCTCAAGCAAAACCAGGGATGTCATTCTACCGGTTTACTCGGCTCTGGTGAGATTGCAGCTGGAGTACTGTGTCCAGTAGTATTGGGACCCCACTTCAGGAGGGATGTGAAAAAGCTTGAGAGCGTTCAAAGGAGAGCTACTCATATGATCCAAGGCCTAAAGGGAAGGCTGTATGAGAAGAGGCTGAGGGACTTGAGACTCTTCAGTCTGGAGAAGAAAAGGTTCAGGAGAGACTTGGTGGCAGCGTACAATTATATAAGAGTGGTACATCAGGACCTGGGAGAACAAGCTGTTCACCAGAGCTCCCCAAGGGATAACAAAGTCTAACAGCCATAAACTCCAGGAAGGCCAATTTGGGCTATTTAGGAGAAGGGTGGGATGCCCTTCACTGTGCCCCCTCCTTTTGAAGCTGTGCCACTCTGCAGGAAAGTATGCAAAAAAGAAAATGGCTTTGCAGTCCAACAGTTTGGCTCCTGGTCTCTGCTACCAGGATTATTTCTGGTTCTTGTCCAATGAC
Source organism: Alligator sinensis (assembly GCF_000455745.1). Taxonomy (NCBI): domain Eukaryota; kingdom Metazoa; phylum Chordata; order Crocodylia; family Alligatoridae; genus Alligator; species Alligator sinensis. Next base: position 380,075 of record NW_005842012.1, on the reverse strand, counting down.
TTGAACATAAAATGCATGAACTGTATTGGGAGCAAGCACTGGAACCCAGGACACCTCTTTGCCCCCCAGGAGTGCCCAAGCCCACCAGAACTGTGCTCCTTCTTGCTTTTACTCCTTCTCCTTTCATGAACCTTGCATTCCTTCCTGTGCAGTATATTCTAACAGTTATAGCTTAGTGGTTAGGTTACTCTCCTGAGCAGTAAGAGATAGCTGGTTGCATCCTGGGTAAGTGGCTCACAGAATCCCACTTCGCTTATTGATTTTGTATTTATCAGATTTATATGCTAGCCTTCCCAACACAGGCTCAGAGCAGCTTACAGTAAGAGACAGAAACAATACATAAAGCAAGTAGAACAGAATATTAAACAAAAGCTCTCTAAAGAGGATCCCAGCCTAGTCTGGCGTGCTAAGAAGAACAGCTTGGCAGTCCTGGTGGCAATACTGGTTAAATACTCTTTAACCAGGTGTTTCTGGAAGGGAGGGGCTGGGAATTCAAACCTCTCTATAAAGAAGAGCCCAGAGCAGGCAGGAGGGGAGAGCGCAGGACCGGAAGGAGAGGAGCTGGGTCAAGCAACGTTGCGGGAGAACTTGAGAGCAACCTGGAGAGCCAGCAGGAGGCTCCTGCGGTTAGGGAGCTCCCCAGAGAAGACTTAGAGGAAGGTGTGGTGGATTGGCAGAACCAGGAACTGCTTGCGATCTTGCCGGCAGCCGGCAGAGCCCTGCTGGAGTAGGTACCATAAAAACCCTAACAGAGGGGCACTCCAGAACAAAGGTACCGTAAAGACCCTAAAAGTGGTGCAATGACAAAGTGTCAATGGCAGACCCAGTGGGGTAAGGGGATTGTAATGATCCCAATAAGAGGCTTGTGAGGAGCTGCCATAAAGATGGGAACAGGTGAAGGATAAAGTGACCTCACCAGATATAAACCCCCCCCCCCCCCAAAAAAAAAAAAAAAAAGACGGGGAACAATAATCCAGGACGGGCACTTGGTTTCTTTTTTTTGACAGAGGCACAGGAGAGAACCCGAAGGTCGAACATTGACGAAAGGACAATTTGATACCCAGTGGAACGGGTGAGGGTGTAGGGGATGGTGGAGCCCTCAGAAACATAGGCCTCAGGAACAGAGGACAGTGGATGACAACCAACTGGAACTACACACCCAGGTACTGAATCTACTTCTATAAACACCAAGTCATGGCAGGCGAGGACGTGGGTGCGTGGACCTCCAGTTGGGACTCGTCCCTGACATCAGTCAACAGACTGAGGTCCTATGGGGCTATAAGCAGAAAAAAAAAAATATATATATACTTCTCTATTGAAAGAGATAACAATAGGCTGGTCAGAAAAAAAAGGTCTCTATTGAAAAAGAAAACAATAGGCCAGTCAGAGAAACAAAGGGAGATAACCACTTCTACACTGAAACCGAGAGAGGCTGGAAAAGCAAAGACTCTTGGGAGGGTGCTACCTAACTAGATACTTGACACGGTCTTGCAGGAGTTTATAACCATTCGACCTTGTCATCCCTTGGGGTGCTCTGGTGAACAAATGTTCCCCCAGATCCTGGTGAACACCCCTTATAAACTTATAGGTGGTCATCAGATTGCCCCTGAGCTTGTGCTTCTTCAGGCTAAAGAGTCCCATAGCTCTCAGCCTCTCATCGTAATGTCTGTTTTCCTGACCTCTGATCATGCACATGACTCTTCTCTGGACTTTCTCAAGCTTCTCCACATTCTTTTTGAATTGTGGAGCCCAAAACTGGATGCAGTACTCCAGCTGCGGCCTCACTAAGGCCGAGTACAAGGGGAGAATGACATCCTGGGATTTGCTTGAGAAGCATTTATGGATGCAAGCCAGCTTTTTGCTCACCTTACTAGCTGCAGCATCACATTGAAGGCTCATGTCCATCTTGTGGTCAATCATGACCCCCAAGTCCCTTTCATCTATAGTGCAAGCCAGTGTAGCACTGCCGAGTCTATAAGCATGCTGCAAGTTTTTCCTCCCAAGGTGGAGAACCTTGCATTTTCAGGTGTTAAACACCATCAGGTTCTCATCCACCCACTTCCTGAACCTGTCAAGGTCAGCCTGGATCACCCTCCTGTCCTCAGGTGTGGATGCTTTACCCCAAAGTTTGGTATCATTGGCAAACTTGGCCAGTCTGCTTCTGATTCCAATGTCCACATCATTTATGAAGATGTTGAACAATATATGTCCAAGGGCAGAGCCGTGAGGGACCCCACTGGTCACAGGGCACCATGACAATTGACTTCCATCAACCACCACCCTCTAGGTCTGACCACGGAGCCAATTCCCCAGCCAGCAGATGTGGTGGACCCGAGGCCACAGTTGCCCAGTTTTGCCAAGAGGTGATCATGGGATACCAGATCGAAGGCTTTTTTAAAGTCAAGATATACAACATCAATTTCCTCTCCATTGTCCAGGTGATAGGTCACCTGGTCATAAAAGGAAATAAGATTGGTCAGGCAAGACTTACCCACAACACACCTGTGCTGGCTATCCCTCAGGATGTTGCCATCAGCCAGTCCATTAAGAATGGCTCCTTTGATAATCTTTTCTAAGACCTTTCCTGGGATAGAAGTCAGGCTGATGGGCCTGTAGTTTGCCGGATCCACTTTCCTCCCTTTCTTGAAGATAGGCACCACATTGGCCTATCTTCCAATCTTCGGGCACTTCACCAGAGCACCAGGAGGTCTCAAAGATCCATGCCAGGGGCTGAGCTATGATGCTCACCAGCTCCTTGAGTACTCTGGGGTGTAGATTGTCAGGGCCGGCTGACTTGAAGGTGTCCAGTCTCTCAAGGTGTTCCTTCATGAGGTCAGCATTGATGGAGGGCAAGGAGTCTCCCTCACCCACGCCTCCCTATCCTGTGATTGGCAGGGGCATCCCATGGGACTTGTGAAAGACTGATGCAAAGTACCCATTTAATAGGTTGGCTTTTTCCTGGGCGTTGGTTATCCGTTGCCTCATCTGATTTAGCAGGGGTCCAATGTTGCCCTTGCTTTTCCTCTGGCTTCCACATATCTGAAAAAGGACTTTTGCATAGATCATCAGATCCCATCCTGCTTTCATTTGCATGTTTTCCAGGGACCTTGAACTCATATCTTCACCCACTAGCCCCGAAGACCACTAGCACACTAACCATCTGGCTATTGTATAAAAGGGGCCCTATGCACAGCCTCCCAGGTGCCCACTTTTTAAAAGGAAAATAATAAGCCTTGCTCAGTGTGGACTTTCCCTCATCCTAGATCTCAGGTGGACAGAGGTGTCTGCCTCCACAAGTGACTCAAGCACCTAAACATCAAAGGAAGGCTGGAGTCCAGGTACCCTCCCTGTGCTCAGTGTTTCCTATTGACTCTCCCTAGGTGGCTCCCTGCTTAGTATGCAGGTGTTTAGGACTGTCCCTCCGATACACCTGTCTTTCCCTTCACACTGTATGGAGACCCACAGGTTTTGGGTTCCACTCTGGGGATTATGTGAAAGGCAAGAATTTTTGTAGGTGATATTCTTTATTGGACCAACTGCATAGTTAGGATTGACTTAAATGAGCTTTTGGGCATCAAAATATCCTTCCTCAGGTTTCAATCAGGTACCTAAATTTAGGGCTGTGTGAAGCTTTGGGTGCTGATTCGATTTGGAGGAGATTTGGCCCAATTTGGTGGCTGAATCTCTAAATCTGAATTGAATCAGGAGACCAATAAAAAGGTCTGGATAGATCTGAAGTTCTCTGAATTGATTTGGAGAGCTTCAGAGATATGGGCAGTCCCCACTCACCACTGCAGGGAGCTGGACTCCATGCCAGTAAGTAGGGAGTGGGCAGTGGGGCTGCAGGAGGGGGGGGACCCCCACCAGGCCCCATCCCCTGCCTGCTCTCTTAGACTCCCTGAGCACCCCTTGACCCCCACATGCTCTCCCAACACCCCCATGGCCCCCACACACTCTCCTTGACCCCCACCCAGTCCCAGGTCTCACTTCTTTAAAAAAAAAAAAAGCCCGAAACTCACCAGCTCCTGAGAGGCAGGGAGGCAATCTCCACTGCCCTCCACTGCCCTGCACTGCGTGGGGCGCCCTGCCACACATTCCCACCCCTGCCCACTCTCCCAGCCCTGTCAGTAGCTGCCCCTCCCAGCCCCAGCTCCAGGCTCTAAGCCCCCCTCCCGCAAAAGCCCCACACACACTGGCTGCTGCAGCAGCCTCAGAGCTTCTGGGGGCTCACAGCAGAGCCCCCCATGCAGCACAGGGCAGTGGGGGGCAGCGGGAATTGCCCCCCCACCTGGCAGCAGCTGATGAGTGCTGGGCTTTTTTTTAAAGAGCCGTGAGGCTGGGATTGGGCAGGGTAGCCATTGATGTGGCTGGGAGAGCGGGTGGGAGATGATGCCTGCTTGATTCAGAGATTTGGCTGATTCATTGGTGGCCAAATCTCTGAATCAGATTCAGCTGAATCTATTTGGGCCAGTGATTTGAATCACCAAATCAAATCATTGTCCCACGAATCATCCAAATCCAAAATGAATACTGGCTGTTTCATACAGGCCTACCTAAAAGTTCGTGTAAGTCTATCCCTACTATGCAGTTGGTCCAATAAAAATCACCCACAATCTTACCTTTTTACATACTTCCTGGACCATCACAGCTACAACATCACTCCAACATTACAATTATGGAGACCAGGCACCTTTAAATTACCTTGTATTCCTGGTCTACTCTGCTCATGTCTTTGCAATTATAGTTAGATGGGCTACATGCCACTTAGATGCCTAATAGGTGAAATGGGAACTTACCTTTAGACCCAGATCCAAGAAGAGACTGACACCAATATTTTTGGTGTACAGATGACTTTGTGATGCCCAGTAGTTCCTTAAGTATAATCTATACAAAAGCAGGGGAACCCTGGCCAAATTATCACTGCTCACCTCCATCAAAGGTAATTGTGTTACTTCAAGGATACTATTAACCCCCTTACCTTTAAATCTATCATATTTATAACAAGAACAAGAACATAGTAGGGCTCCATTACAATAGTTGGCACTAGAATCTTGAAGATACAATTAAGCATCATTGACCAAAAAGAAAACCAATTAAGCAACATAATCATGGAAGGCTGTTGCAGAGGTCTTGTAAAATGGGTCCAGAATTAGATCATAAAATGAAAAAGCCTACAGTAAAAGAACTGAATTTTAGTGAAACCATAGTTATTAATCTGTATTTAGGGCTATCCTCTACTTAGATGAATACAGTTTAGAACCAATGTGGTCTATGTGAATGAGCAAGGCTGGCAAGGATTTAGCTCATATGTTTTTGAAAATATACTGACTCATACAAGAGGGCTTTTGGAAAAACCATGTAAGATACTATGTTTAAACAGGAAACAGATGGTCCTTAACTGGGCATGCAGGTGAGGAAACAGTGGCTTCCTAATTTCACTATGAGACAGCAAAACAAGAAGAAATGTAATGTCTCGTTTGCTCTCTTCCCCTCAGAGTCCAGTATGCATTGGCTTGGTTATTACTGTTTACTTTTATTAATGTGTGCTAATTTATTTACATAGAATCAAACTTATAATAAGAATATAACCTGACAAAATATTCAAGGAACTGTAATGTATTCTTTCTGATGACAATTACTTCCAGAGAGGCACACCATTCCCACTTAAATACATGTACAATAGCTATTGGGGCAAACAATAGAAATCCATGCAAACTTAACTATTTGTAAGGCATGACAGGGGCTAGGAGAAACCACAATAATTTATAGAATATATTAAAGCTGGAATCCAAGGAAATTTATGATAGGCAGTCACACAATAATAAAAAAAAACAAAGATTAATTAACATAAAAATTCTAGCTGTCATATTTCTCTAAGTAGAAATAATTGCAAGGCAATTTTATTTCAATGAATGAACCTCCAAATAGGTGCAGAGTAAAGTCACCATGAAAATGAAAGTCACCTTTAGGCCAGTAAAAGAGTAGGCCACAAACTATCTGGGTGTGCTGGTAGGGTAATGTAATTATTTTGCAAAATGCAACTAAAACTAAGTGAAGTACAAACCACAAATATTGCTATATATGAAGGAAGGGGCTGGAAAAAGATGAAGTACAGCTTCTGAAAAAATGGAAAGGATTTTAAAAAATGAAATGATGGAAGAAAATAGATGACCTAATGTAAAAGCCAACAGAGGAAACATTAAGTGAGAAAATATTTTCCAATGACAATTACAGAATCTTTGTCTCTAACTTGTATAATAAAGCTCTGTTCCAGAGCTTGTAACATGTATAGAAAATTAAATGTAAGCAATATGGGAAAGATTGATCCACTGGGGCAGATAGGGTAAGGGCCTTGTTGCACAGGACACTTAGAACATGTTTTATTTAGATTGTGGTAAGAATTGTCACGCTGCATTAGAAGATAGAAGGTGCTCTAAGCAGCCATGTGGTAATGTTTACTAAGATTTCTAAAATGATCTCCAGCTCACTGATTGTCAGTTCCAGCCCCTGCACCACACCCAAATCTTGAACTGGCTCCAGTGTGGCGCAAACATGATTTTAGTGTCACAACCCAGTTAATCAGTGCCCATGCCACTAGCAAGAGATACCATTAAAGTAGTCAACTAAGAGTTAAAAGAAATCCTTGCCAGAAACAAAATCCTGGCAGAGAGCTGTATATAATTTATGCCCATGTCACAAACAAGAAACGAAACTTAACACTGGTCAGGGTGAAAGGGGATAGCCCTGCCATAAATCCCTGCAATTGGTCAAGAAACAAGCATAGGCCCCTCATCATAACCTCATACGTAACAGGCAGAAAACCTAACTCACTACCTTGTAACCTGATAGCAACCTGAGAGCACAAAGAACTACTGCTTGCCAGAAAATTAAAGATTCCACATAATGGTTCATCATTGGGTATCTCCGTCAGACACCTCTGTCTATAAATAGTTTAGCAACTTCCGCCCAAGCTGGAGAACCCCGGAGAAATCTCTGAGGAGAGACCTGAGTCCATCACCAGAGTAGCTTGACGGCCTGATCATCCGTCATTCACTCCCCGTCATCGTTAATTTTGACGTAGTAAAGCCCTGCAAGCTCAATAGTCCATTCTCGGCGCGCTTCGTTCGTCATCACTTGATATCGTAACCCAACCTTGTTCGCTCAACTGTAATCGATGCAACTGTAACGGAACAAAGGCTTAGCCTGCATCGCACGTCACTATCTGGGCAACGTAAGTAAACAATCTCATGTAACCAACACGCGTCTGTGCCTGGTTAATTTCACCCCATCCATCACTACCCGCCTGTCAGGTGAAAGTTTTACTGCTCCGGTGGGGAGGGTCAGAAAGCAGCTGCCGGCCGGCTGCTCTGATTCCCGACATTTAGGAGCTGCACGCACAGGGACCAGCATCTTGAACTGGCTCTGCTGCAGCTGATTGTTGGTCCTAGTCCTGGTGTGGCATCATAGCTCATTCAAGACCACAGCCCTCCAAGTTTGCTTTTAAAACTCATGTTGCACTTACAGTGCTGGGGCTGGGGCTGAAAGACACCATGTCGAGGCCCCTTGAGACTCCAGTACGATCCCAGGACTGAGACTGATAATCAGATGATTGTGGGTTCCAGCCCCTGGACTGATTTTTGCTTCTATTAACTCTGTGGAGTGGTTGGACAGTAACAGAACACATGCTATTTCATGGCTAGGGGCAGACATTAAAAAATCCTGAGCCTAAATTGATTTAGTCTTTGCAGGTTAGTCTAACCTGGCTAAGGTGAACTGGTTTGAAACCAGACAGATATTCTCTCTGGACTGAGGTAATTCAGGTACATGCCTGCAATGCTTCAGGCTAGAAGTCTGGGGGCGCTGAAGCAGCCCTCCCTTCCTTTCTGCAGGGAGCTAAGCTGAGGGGGGTGTAGCCAGGCCCCAGCAGGACTCTCTCCTTAGGAAAGTCTGCCTGCATGGTCCCAGAATTTTCCCCACTGGCTGCTCAAGGGGTGGGAATGTTGCCAGCCCACAGCCCTGGGCTAGCACTCTGAGGCAACAGGGTAGCATGCAGTGCATGCATCTGTTGATGATACCGAGCTTTTCAATCTCCCTCCCTGCTTTCACACTGTCTGCAGTAAACTGACAGCCAAGCAAGAGAGCTGGGGGCTGATAGTGATAACAATCTTTTTATCATCCAATTAGCAAAACAATGGCCTCTCTCCATTACTTAAACAGCTTACCTTCTGACCTGTTGATTAGCTCCAAATAGCCCTAAGCAGTCATTGTTCTGTCTAGCTGCCCCAGTGAAATTGGAGAGAGACACATTCACAGACATCGCTCAGCATTAGCTAACATACCACATGCCTAGGGACCATGGGGCTGGGGTCTGTGCTGTGGGCGATGGGAGGGAGGGAGCAGGGGGATTTCCTGCTTGAGCAGCATGGGGCAGAGGAAGTAGGGCAGGGGGAAGCCAGGCAGACCCTGCTGTGTCTACAGTCTCTGCTGGAGCCTTGCACAGCATTGTGTAGCATACCACATGCTAGCTATGGTCCATGCTGTGGCAGAGAGGAGGAAGGGATCCCTGCTTAAGCAGCAAGTGGTGAGGGGGCAGGGGGAGGGGGGCACGGTGAAGCCAGCAGATCCTGCTGTGCCTGCAAGTCTCTGCCAGAGCTCTGGTCAAGGAGCAGAGGGGAGGGGCCAGCTCTGCTGTGGAACAGATTGCTCCAACCAGCCCAGAGAGCATGCCAGGATGCTGGGGAAATCTGGTTCATCTTCAACCAGCAAGGGGTCTGGGACAGACGCTGCATAAACTGGCTTGACCCCAATCAGTTAAGTCTTATACTACATTCAACCAGGTTTACCTCAAACCAGTTTCAGCCATTTTCAGACTGGTTTATGTGCACTGAACATCTATTCTGTTACAGGTTTAAACCGTTTCTGATTACTTAAACCAGTTTATGTGTAATGTCTGTCCCTAGCTCAAATGATTTGGAGAAACACCTCCCATGAAAAGACTTAACGTTGCTATGATATGATCATGTTTAGCATGTGTTTTATGGATTGAATGTGGGCATGCTAGCAATTTAAGTGCAGTTAACATGTTCAAAGTGTAGCATGGCCCTTACAGTAGCTTTTACCCACATAGGGCTTGATTCTTCTCTTTCATGCACTGCTGTAAAACTCAGGATTTACTCCATGGAATCCATTGAGGTTGTATTTCTGGATGAAAAGTCCCCATAGCTTTCTTAGAAAATAACCTGGAAAACCAGGGTTTTTTTCAGTTTCTAAACTCCTGCAAATCATATACTGAGAGCTGATATCAGTTATTGCTTACTGCACAGAAATGGAACTGGAGTGTCCTGTCCAATTTCATAGAGAAAACTTGTGATGAGACATGTGCTCTGTTGCCCCCGAGTACTTCAGCAAACTGTCACCAACTATTGTTTCCATTGGTTTGCAAACTCTTTGGACACTGAGCTGCTTGCTCTGCTTTCATCCACACTAATTAAGCAGGATCAGATACATTCCTCATCAAAATTGATACGTGGTGGCAGATCCAAATGAATTTGCACATATTTCTGTTGAGTTATGATATAATTCTATTGTTTAAACGTCATCTTACTGTAAGCCAACATGATGTACCCATGTAAGATATGGACAAAATTACAAAGGAGACCAAAGGCAATTTCAATAGCATTTCTTTCAGATTGGATACAAGGTATCTGATCTCAATGTTGGTTGATTTCTATTGAAGTGTATATCAGTAAAGGGCGATGATTTAAACATCTCCAAGTACTTTTAATCTGCAGATAATTTTAATCTGTCAGCCTATTCCTAGCAACTATAATAATTTTTAATGTTGATGACAGCTGAGATTTTTTTTTAAATATACGTGCAACTGCATATTCTTAAAGTCTTGGAAGTGTTCTTAAAGTCTTGGTAAATGTTTAAACTAATAGCTGCTGCTTCTTCCAATTTAATCAAATGGAATTGAGTGCTTGTTTATTTAGAGATTCCTCCAAATATGTTTGTTTCCCTGCATTTTATTGGAATAAAATATTAGATTTAGGCAATCTGAATTAACTTAAAAATCTTGTTTGAACTCACTAACTTCATCATCTGATGATAAATAGTATGATTGCATTCCAGTTCCTTTCCTGTTTTCAAATCTTTGCTTTATATTGCCTTTCACTTGAATCTGGTTAAAATAGCCAAACTGCAAATGCATGTTGTCATGCAATAAGGGCCACTGGTTAGAGCAGAAAACAGCCAGATTAAAGTGCATCTAAAACAAGCTTACAGGGAATCCAAGGCTATGTGAATATTACCTCCCTGCTGAGCCCAGAAACACTACCAAGGAAGTAAGCCCCACCCAGTTGTCCTTCTCTATGGATGTCCAAGCCCAGCAATTAGTGTTTATAGCTTACTGTAGTCCTGAGCAGTGCTGAGCCCATGCCCCAGGACCTTTCTGACTCTCCCAAGACAAACAGCTTGGGAGCAGCAGAGGGGCATGAATTCAGACTCACTTTAAGTAGGCTTAAAGTTAACATGCCAACATAGGGGAAACTCAGTCACAACTTAAGTCATGTCTCTGCTATAGAGTAGAGACATGCTGTTGAGGAAATAAGACCTGCCCATTTGTACCCAAGCCTGGCAATTAGGCAACATATACATACTTGGAGAGGGTGCAAGTGTGCCCCCTCTATCTTATTTCTTCAACAGCATGTCTCTACTACCTGGTAGAGGACACCAGGATAATTACACATGTATCCCTACAAATCCAAATTTGGATTGCTGTGGTCAATAGCATAACTCTTACTAACTTTACCTAAACCAAGGTATGGCTTAGTAAGTCTTACTCATTCTGAGGGCTAGGTTAGATTGTACTCTTGTCATATGTGGCTACCCCAAGGCATAAACCACTTTGAGTACCTATATAAATCCTAATTTGGGTCTGTGACTGGTGTACTTCAGATACTCCTTTAACTGGCAAGTGTATAAAGTTGGAAGAGGAAAGGGCTCTCTCTCTAATGCACAGGCCAGCAGAACAGGGCAAATGGGCTGGGTGGGGGGGAGGGAGGAGGAAATGAGGTATGGATGATATTGCAGGAGGAACACAGGGAAGAAACTGGGACTCATTTTTGCCTTAAGCTGATATGGTGTGAATAACAATAGCTAGCAAAGGGGAGGATAGGAAGGGAAGCAACTCAGAAGCAAGTATAAGAATGTATAAATTAAATCTGATAGTGCCCAACTATAACATAAGCCTCCTTATACCCTCTTCTAGCTACTTCTCTTGTATGTTGGTCAGTTTAAGCAGTCTAGAATTCTAGTTCTAATCTTCCATTACCATTTTTTTGTCTCAAGTACATACATTTTCAAAACGAATACATTAGCACCTGTCTACTCTACATGGTTTTTGTGAGGCCTAGTTATATAGCCAGTTAATTTATGCTGTAAAACACTTAGCGATCTCATGTGAAAGATGCTATTATAACTCCAAAATATTAATTATTAATAATTGATAACTGAATTTCCTACCTGTATTTGGTGGTACTGATATTGCAAAATGACCTTGAAAAAAGAAATAGATATTTAGTCTCAAGCCACAGAGGCATTGTTTCTACCAAGAGAATTTCTCCCTTGTGAGAGAAAAATCTGTTGCAAGAAAGAACACCTGCACACTCCCTCCTTCCCCTCAAGTCTGCTCCAGGGATCCCCAGTCTGGGGAGTGGGCTTTGTGAACAGATCTAATCTCTTTCTGGACTGGTCTGGGAGGGGAGTGGAACAGCTGTTCCTTGCTTCCTGTCAGCTCCCTGGACCAGTTTGGAAAGTAGGCAGAGCATTTGCCCACTGCTTCTTTGCTCTGCTCCCATCATTAGATGGGTGCAGCAGGGGACTGAAGCAGCACCCAAAGCTGGGCACTACCCAACTTGGGAAATGGATTTGGGACTTTCTCCACTGCTCCCTCCACTCTGCCCTTAGAGACCAGGAGTGGCGTGGAGGAGGCTGCTTCCTGCCCCTTCCAGATACTGAGTAAGGTTTGAGAAAGTCAAAGGGAGTCTTCCCCCAACACTCCACTTCCCCTGGGGACTGGAAGGAGTGGAGCTGCTGCTGCTCCCCATGTTTCCCTGAGACCAGGATCACCCTTGTCTGGTGAAGGTGCAGAAAGCAGAGGAGAGGCGATAGCTACAGGCTGAGCTTTCCCTTCTAGAAATATTTTTACCATTGGAAATCCCTGAGAAATTTCCATTGGTAGAAATGAATGCATGTTCATGGCCACAGTCAGAGTTGAATATAGGGAGGTGAATAAGGTGACATACCCTGGCAGTGGATATAATGTGGTAGTTTGCATAAGACTGAGAAAATGTTACCAGCGTGTAATCGAGTACGCTTTAGAAAAATGCAGATGCCTCCTAATGCTGCTGCCCCAGGTGCTGACTGTGAGGGGGCAGTAGGATCCCCCAGCTGGAAGCCTTTGCTACAGCAGTGGCAGCACTATGCCTCCCATAGAGCTAGGCAGGGCAGTGCCACACCATGTAGTATAGCTGGTAGCCTGGGGGTAAGTGGAATTGTCATAGCTCACAAGGGTGTCAGGCCTAGTGAGTGGAGCCAGGAGAGACCTGCAGGAAGAACTGTAGGTTGGGAGCACCTGAGTTCCAAAGTCCAGAGCCTGAAACCAAACAGGAGGACCAACCAGGGATCAGAGGTCCAGAAATAAACCAAGATCAAACCAAAGTCTAAACACTGAGCCAGAGGGTTAACCAGGAATCAGGAAGCCGGAGGAGTTACTGGGACAGGAGCTGCTCAAGGACTGAGGTTTAGTAAATTGTGCAGCAAGGTGCAGATGTTGGAGGGATTCCTTAAAAGAGATCTGGAACCAATCAGAGGGAAGGGAGTAGGGCTCAGCTGGTGCTGGTTAGTTCATTAGGTTCAGCTGACCCAGTTAACCAGGCTGTAAGGCATGAGCCTTATTTAGCCCCGACTTGAGAGGAATAGTGCTCTCCTCCTTGCCCCTCGGGGCTTTGCAGGTCTTATGTACATGTTGGGTGCATGGGAGTAAACAGGGTGCTGGCTTATGGGGAGCCCAGCCACTGAGTAGTGCTGCTGTTGTTACATCAGCAGCATCAGTACCTCTTCCCTTTTCATGACCTCTGTTTGTCTGTGTACCACCCTCCCCCTCCCCATCCATCTACAATGATTGGCATAACCCCTGCACTCTACTCCCTTTTCCAACTGCTTGATGAGCTCGCTACACCTCTGGATTCCAGCCATGTCTACTGAGGCAATGCCATAGCTCACCAATGTAACAGCCTGTACCTGAACAGTAGGTGCCAGATTTTTTTACAAGAACTTAGCTACCAAAAGTTGCTCTTTTCTACCTAACTATATTTTCAAAGAGCTCAGAGACTAGCAGTGCCAAAAATCTGGACCTAAATTGTGGGAGCAGGGATCTTGAAATCTGGCCTGACATTCTGCACAGAGGACATCTACACATGCATTTACACTGGCTTAAATTTACTGCACAGAAAATTAATGCACAGTAAGTGGGAATAGATTGGCATCTAAATGTGCAGGCATTAAAGTGCACTAATGCTGTGTGTGGATTGATTTGGGGCTAAAGTTAGTCCCAAGTCAGTCTACATGCAGTGTTACTGCACAGTGAAGGTGGCTACATGTGCATTAGTGAGCAGTAACTAATCGGGCATAAATTTGATATCTGCATAATATATCAAATTTACGCTCAAGTCAGCATAAGTCGACATATTTACTGCTCAGTATGGGCATGCACATGTAGATGCGTGCCTGTACTGCGCAGTAATTTCAGTTACTGTGCATTAAATGTGCACATGGAGATGTGCCCAGAGTACGCCTCATTCAAATAGGCAGAATGTGATATAATGATTGAGGCTAGGGATGGAAAATACCCCTAAACTGGTATAAGTGATTGGAAACCAGTTTAAATCTGTAGCACAACGTAAGTTCAGTGTTCATAAATCATTTTCAAAAGCGGTTTAAGATAAACCTGGATGGATGTAGACTCAGACTTAACTGATATAGGTTAAATTGGTTTATTGAACTTTTATCCCAGATCCCCTCCAGATTCCAGTTACACTCACAGTCCCCCAACATCCCAGGATGCTTTGCACCTCCCCTGCAAACCCTCCTTGCAGGGTGGGTAGGCTAGCCTTGGCCCAAGCTGTCTGCTCCAGCTGAGCAGGGAGGTGTGCTCTAGTGCCCCCCCCGACTTCTGGTCTGGGCCACCACAGGCATGTGGCTGCATTTCTGGAATCAAAAGTATCATAGTATCATAGTAGCTAGGGTCAGGAGGGACCTGATCAGATCATCTAGCCTGACCCCCTGCCACAGGCAGGGATGAATGCTGGGGTCCA
>NW_005842012.1:329645-365301 GCF_000455745.1 Alligator sinensis | reverse complement strand
CCCAGTACTGGATGCAGTACTCCAACTGTGGCCTGACCAAAATAGCATAGAAGGGGACTATCACCTCTCTGGACCGGCCTCAGATGCATCTTTGGATGCATGACAAGGTATGACTGGCCTTGCTGGCTGCGGTCTGGCATTGGCGACTCATGCTCATCTTGAAGTCAATAATGACTCCAAGATCCCTTTCTGCCTCTGTGCTTTCAAGTGGGGAACCCCCCAGCCTGTATGTATGCTGTGGATTCCTTCTCCCAAGGTGTAGCATTTGTCTATGTCGAACCCCATCCTATTCTCATCTGCCCACTTTTGTAGTCTGTCTAAATCTATTTGCAGCCTCTCTCTCCCTTCAAGTGTGTCTACCTCACTCCACATCTTAGTTTCATCAGCAAACTTGGACAATGTCTGTTCACTTGCTTATTGGTTCAATCTATGCAGTTTAGACTAACCTGCAAAGATTGAATCAATTCAGCCTCAAGCTTTTTGATTGCTGGTACATAGCCTAAATTTCATAGAAAAAAAATGTCCTTAGTCACTTGAATACCTATTGTTGTGTGCTATGAGTCACCACTTACAGCAATGAGAGCATGGAAGGTATGAAATCCTACCCAATCAAAATAGCAGTGGTGGTTGTAGAAGGAGGCTGGCTGGGTATTCCCAGTTTTTAATGTAAAAATCTATACAAAATACTGGGAAACAAAGATTCAGACTCAAAAATAGACATTGTAAGGCTTATATATATATATATATATATATATATAAGCTTGCAGGGACTGTGAATATTGTTTTTGGCCACTGGCTGTAAGAACCCTACTGCTTATTGCAATAACAATATCTAGAAAGTTCCCAATGCAGATGAAGTTTTTTCTTCTCTGTGCTACTTTGGTTGCCTTTCATTGTCAGTAATTTTCATAGGCCTTGTAAAAACTGGAATTTCAGGAATGGGAATACCTCACCCTACCAGTAAAGCATGAATATGCAAAATGAATTGGTACAAAATACAATATTTTTATAACACTACATATTCCACTATCGTCCTCAAAGCAGCTATACTCCTTCATCCTGTCCACTACATAGTTTACTTTCTTTAACATTATTAATTTCACAGAGTCAGAAATAAAAAGACAATAATTTACCAGATGTCCCCAAAGAGATATAGACAAAGCCAAGCTGAAATGCAAGTAATACTCACATGCAATATGAAAACAACAACAGAAACTATACTCTTGATCACTGTGAAAGAAACTGGTGGATTAACTGCAATAAAACTAATCATATCATTACAGAAAATAAAAATATATAAATATGCCACTTGGATAAATAAAGTTTAATAATAAATTATAAGTTCCAATGAGCAATTATTTAAAATTATTAAAATAGAAGAAGCAGTAGTGCATATTGTATTTGAACATTTCCCCTATTGTGAATATACCATCAAAGACCAATACAAATACAATACATTCTACCCTGAGAATCATTTGGTGCAAAACCACTACATATTTTACAGTCTAGATGTTCAGTTATGATGAATGTCAACTAAAGCAGCCACAAGAATGACCCTTATGACTGCACTTCAAAATCTTGCCAAGAAACGTATTCCCCATAGTGTCATAAACAATCTATTTGGCTTCATTGTCTACTGATAAACATTTCCTATCCATTCTTTTGAAGCACGTAATATTGACATACTTTGAGATAACAATAGGTAGGCTAAAATAAAATCCATTTGGGTGAGCCCTTGTGTTCAAGGTCTTCCTTCTGAATAAATAAAGCAATTTTTAATTGTCATATACAATCATCACATCTTGTGAAAAGCATTTAGGCATCATGATTTTCATCAGATATACCACTCTGCTTAAGCAGCATTATCCATTTCAGTTTTGACACAGCTTTCTGGCATAGAATTGGTGCTTGTAAATTGGCAGCATAGCCTGAAAACCCCAGAAACATTGTTTCATCAAACAGCAGTCATAAGATTATATTTTTTTTACCTGACTGTTAGCAATCAAGTCAGAGCTTTCTGCCAGTTATCAGTAAACGACTGATCTATACTCTCCCAGAGCCCTGTATCTCTAAACATATTCGTCAGTCAATTTGCCTACTTTGTATTAACAACAGCTACACTGGCCAATGTTTACAATGCCAGAAATATTTACTGAATTAAGCATAGTTGTCAAGCTGATAATGCTATTGTACCATCAGTATTAATATTGACTCATCATAGTTCCAAACCATGTTTTTAATAAATTATATCTCACCTCAGGAAGACAGAACATACTGTAAATTTGCTTCAAATATGGAATAATCACATTGCACTATGCCATACAGAAGCTTAGGCATAGTAGCTGGTTTGGAAAAAATGCAGAGGCTGGCACCACATAAACTTGGCTTTTACTTCAGTACAAAACATAAACTTGGCTTTTACTTCAGGATATGCCTACTGGGCATGAATTTACAGGGCCCTGGTATACAGCTGAGGTAGAAAGGGCAATACTGGCCACAAAAGTATTTTATATTTTTTTATCACATATCTTCTGACTATCCTATGGTTTTCCTCATGCATTGAATAGCTGCCTCAGATGGCTTAGAACTGGACAACAACTAAACAATAAATCCCAGTACAGCAGGCGTGTCTACACATGCATTTGTTCCAGCCTAGATTTACTGTGCAGTAAACTACTGCACAGTAAGGGTTTTTGGGTAGGTGTCTACACATGCAGAGACTAGGGAGAAAATTTCCTGCCAGGTCCCTGCAGCCCTGCAATGCACCCATGCTGCCACTGGAGGGAGCTCCAGGCTCGGGCTGCAGCTGCCAGCACTGGCAGCCCTTTTTAAAAACCAGCCCTGCTCTCTGTGCAGCCTCTTCCTTTGCTCAGAAGCAGGGTGGCAAGTGCAGAGGCAGCACACAGCAGCTTTTTCTGTGCCCACTCTGCCCCCCTGCACTATGGCTGCCCTAGCCCCTGGCAGCAATGAACAGTGTCCCAGGATCCTGCTGGCCACCTCGATTGCCCTGCTGGCCTGCCATACTGACCATGACCATCTTGCCCTGCCCAGATCTACCACAACCAGCAACCTCCTGCCTGCCTGTAGCACGGCATACCAGGGCTAATGCCACCACTGCACAGCTGCCACTGCCAGGGACACCGATGAGGGGCTCCAGGATGACACTGCCAGGGCCACCACTGCCGTCTTTGGCCTCCAGCTCTGCCACCTCTGGGCCCACTGTGCCAGCCAGCACTGGTGGCAGCACCTCATCCAGCAGACCTGGGACAGCAAGCAGTGGGCAGACACCTTGTGGCAGACCCGGGCCACCTTCTTGGACCTGCTCCACCAGCTCCAGCCCCACCTGGAGCACCAGGACACTGGCATGTGCCTGGCCCTCCCCACTGACACCCACCTGGCCCTGGTACTGCCGAAGTTGGCCACACCCACCAGGCTCCAGTATGTGGAACACCTGTTCAGCAGTGGCAAGGCCACCACTGAAGAGGCCATCCTGGAGGTGTGTGGGCCTCTCCAGGATGTGCTGGGGCACACAGTGCTCCCTGTCCACTACCCCCAGACAGTGGTGGCATGCTTCTATGCACTGGGGTTTCCTGGGCATATGGGGGCCCTGGACGGAACCCACATACCCGTCACCTGCCTGCTCCATGGAGACTGCCCCTATTATAGTCATGGGGGATTCCACTCTGTGGTCCTGCAGGCCATCGTGGACCACCGGGGCACATTCATGCATGTGAGTCCTGACTGAGCAGGCAGCATCCATGACACCCATCTCTTTTGGAACTCTGGCCTGGTGGGACTGGTGGAGAGGGGGTACTTTGCACTGGAGATGCCAGACCTGCAGCTGGGTGCCATCGTGGTCCCATCTCTCCTCATCAGGGACCCTACCTACCTGCTCCTGCCCTGGCTAATGGGGTCCTGCATCAGCCACCTAGACCTCCACCAGGCCCACTTTAATCACTGCCTGGGCTGGACCCATGCCCTGGTCAAGTGTGCCTTTGGCTCCCTCATGGACTGCTGGCACTTCCTCACTGCTCATCTTGCAAAGAATCTCCCCTAGGTCATCGTCGCAACCTGTGTGCTCCATAATATCTGGGAGGCCCGGGAAGAGCTGTTCTGCAAGGCCTGTGTGGAGGAGGTACAGCAGACAGAAGTGGCCTGGCAGCAGAAGCACCTCCTGTGGTGTCAGGGGCAGTGGTGGGTCCTCCCTGCTGAGGCACCAGGATAGATACACACCCACCAGTGGGGGCCAGGGCACTCGGTGCAGGGGACTCTAGATGACCACCTCTTCCAGCACTCCCAACTTTAGCACCCTCTGCCCTGCTGCCCACAGATCTCCAACTCCCTGCCCACCCCCAGCACCACTCTTATGGTACACACATGTCTGAGCAACTCTTTATTTCTCTCGCATCAAACCTTCCAATCCTCTTCCCTTCCCGCTCAAAAGACAGAGCTGCCTCCACCCTCCCTAACAAACAGAGTCCCTCCACCACCCACCCCACTCTCCAACAATAAAAAACTTCTTTTCTATGAGAATCATTTACACAGATGTGTTTTTTGTGGAGTCCCAGAGTGGGGGGCCATGGGATGGAGTACTTAGGGAGCAGAGCCCGGGAAGAGGCAGCTAGCACCCTGGCCTCTGGCTATTCCCCTACAGGTCCTCATGCCATAGTGACTGCAGCAGCAAGGGGCTCACCTAGGGGTGACAGTGCCCAGTGCTCCTCCAGGACAGGTGTCTTCCCCTACAGCTGGTGGAGTCCAGACCCAGCAGGGGTGATGTCTAGTCTTGGCACCACTCCAGGCAGCTCTGACTCCATGCTCATGTGGACCTGGGGCAAGTGGTGGGCCTGGGCCTAGGCAGGTGGCGGCAGCCCCAGGATGGCTGCTGGGCCAGGGGCTTCTGGTGGCAGAAGGCAGTGGAGGACCTCCTCCCAGGCCAAGGTAGGGGACTGCTACAGGGCAGCATGCTGCTGCCAGGGGGTCTGCAGGACTAGGGATAGGGGCTGGTAGTGGTGGGCATGAACAAGACCGCCAGGCTCAGGACAGCATGGCCCAGCAGTCACTGTCTGTGGACTGCATGGCCCAGCCCAGAATCATATTTTGGTCCTACAGGACTTGGATCTGCTTCTATTCCAGAGCCAGGATCTTGGCCCAGAATGCCTCCTCCTGGGCGATATCCTCCACCCACCACTTCTCCTTCTAGGCCAAGTCCTCCTGCTAGGCCTGTGTGTTCACCACCCGCTCCTTGGCCACCACCACCAGCCTCTGGATGGGGAGGGTCCTGTCCTGTTTGTGCCTCTGGTGCAGCCAGTACATCCGGAGGCCCCCGGCAGTGGACAGTGGTGTCCCTGACTCAGCATCCCTGCTGGCCCCTGTGACCTCTCTCCCACATCTGGGACTGGGACCCAAGTGGCAGAGGCTATGCCCTGCAGCACCTGCAGGTACAGGGCAGGCTGCTGGGGGTGTGGATCAGGCAGATGCCACTGGCCCTGCTGCATAGAGGTGGCTGCAGGTGGCCGTGGGGGCTAGCAGGCTTGGATGGAGGCTGTAGTAGGCTGCTGGCCCTGGCAGTACTGCCCTGGCTGCCACGTGGCACAGCAATGGCTAAGCAGCAGCACTGGGGTCGTGCCAGGCAGATACAGGTAACTTGTGGCCTGCCCAGTGGTAACAAAGGCCTGCAATGTCCTCAGGCTCCCTGTGGTGTGTGCCCCAGGATGCAAAATATACTTAGGCTTTTATAACCTGCAGACAGGGGCTACCATAGACACAGCCCAGCTCTGGAGTGAGAGAGGCTCCTAGGCAGCAGCCCGAGGGGGTAAAAAAAATGTGGGGAAAAAAATGGAGCAGCGTACTCTTGGACAGCATGCCCTTGCAGTGTGGAGAAATCTGGACTGTGGTATGTGGTGCTGCAAACATGTTTGCAGTGCCACATAATGCACGGCTGCACTCTTCAGGATGTGCTCCTAGTGGCTGGGCATCTACATGTGCATTACTGCATAGTTACTAATCACGATTAAATTTTCTACCTGCATTTGCACCTGCACGTGCTACCTGCAAGTGGCAAATTTAATTACGATTAAGGTTTTTGATTGTGCAGTAAGCATGTGCACATTTAGACATGTACACTTACTGTGCAGTAAACTAGGCAACTTAGCACTAACATGTCTTGTGTAGATGGGCCATTTATAGACTATTTTTTTTAGGCAGGAGAAAAATAGTTGGGAGGCTCCTACTTCATTATATATGTTTAATTTGTAAACACTCTGAGTAACTACACTCCCAACTATTTTAATAGGACTTTTTAATACTCAGCACTACTGGAAATCAAGCTTATAATCATTTTGATACTATTTTAGTGCTTTTCATTGAAGTCTTTCAACATGATTTCTGACCATTAATCAAATATCAATGAACTTTTAGGAGGTAGATAAGTATTATACCCATTTTACAGCCAATGAAATTGAGTCACAGAATGGTTAAATAATTGGCACAAAGTACCAACAAGTCACTGCTGTAAAACAGGGAGTGTAACCAATTTGTCTGCCCACTGTATTGTCTAACCAGGGGAACACACTCTAAAAGTCTGTTAATAATCTTCTTGAAATAAAGGCTTATTTATAAATATTTTGATGAGGCAGTAATGAGAGAGAGGTTAATAATGTATTATCAGGCCTAGAGAGAGAGAAAAAAAAGAAGGGCTAAAGGAGAGAAAAAGGAAAAACAGAAAAGAAATACAAATTCTTCTTTAGATTATCCTAAGAATTACGAAATACTGACCATATACTTCTAAAAGCATCTATTTTGCCTGTTACTATGGACAATACTCATTCTAAGGAGCTAAGTCACCACAGCATACATCTGAGTAATTGATATCTAAATCATGCAGTGTATTCCCAAATAAATACATTACTCAAAGTTCTGGTACCTGCTGCTCAACATCTGTAAGGACATACATTTTCAGAATAAAAAAAGGTAAAAATCTCTTAGGAAAACTGGCAATATCTCTCAAGAATCTGCAAGATGTCAGGAAGAGTGTGTCATTTTCGCACCAATAATCTGCACTTTTATCTTACATGAAACATTTTTTCACAAAAAAGTCTGTGCTCCCTTGTATATGATAAAGAAAAAGAATTAGAAATAGGTCCAATTTCCTTTTGAAAAGCAGGCTTCTTCTGCTTTTGATTGGCCTTTCTCATGACCCTCTATACAAGAAGACAGATAATAAATATAATGATTTGTACTGAAAAGAGAACTGTAAGGATAATGGCACAAACAGTGTAGTCTTTTATAATGTTACCATAGTAAATAATAGCAGCACCGTTCACATGGTGATAGTTCTGGTTGTATCAGTGTCTCCATTATAAGTCCTATTTTTATAAGTTCATAATTTCATTTCACTAAATTTTCTTTTGGTTGAGACTACAGGTTTCAGCAAGGAAGAATTTCCTTTAATTTTTAAAAATAATTGTTTTGGCTATTAAATGAACCTGCTCTTAAAAATAGCAATTAATTTGTTTATAACAATGTTCTGCTCCATATAACAGAAAAATAAGTGCGAGTATAATTATGAAAGCAGGCAACTGATTGGCTTATAAAAAGGTGCAATCAATCTTGACGAGTTCTTTTACTCATCTGTTGAAGATACTCTGTGGCTGCACAAACAAATACTTGCTCAAAGTCCTAGTTCTAATAGTAAGCATGTGCTTAAATGCTTTCCTGAACATGGATTCTCCCTGGAACTAAAGGCTTGGAAATTTATAAATACTTAATTTAGAGACTTGAAGGTAATTCAGTGCTATACAATGTGTGATTTTATGTACCTACTGTATGTGCTACCGTAATCAGTGTGTGTAACAGTCTGTTCATTAGTGATCATATATTGTTCCCAATCCCCATTTATCTCAGCAGGCATTTTTTTCTAATCATGGGAAGTAGATATTTAGAGATCTAGCCGAGTCTCCAGTGCTTCTATACACACAGCTCACTGACTTCAGTGAGATTCAATGCATATGTAACACTGTGTAACTGCCAGATCAGGATTGTATGTTGCCCTGTAGTGCGCTTCCTTGAATGGTCTAGATCACAACCTGGGGTTTATGGAAATGCATAGGTGTGTGTTAATGGAGAGTTAAGATAAAGGCAGCACATTGATTTTAATTCATAGCAGCTAATGTAGGCTACTTACTAATGTTTAGTTCTTAAATATTTGATATTTTAACTGTTTAATATTAGAGGGAAATGTATACTATAATATTTGCATCAAGATCTTGATTTCAGATAGCTTTGCCTGCAGGGGATGTTCAGCTTCTGAGGCTCAGGTTGGGCCATCTCTATTACATAAATGCTGGGTAGCAGCATTAAGTCTGAGTCCTGCTTTGCAGAGTCATGAAGAGCTATCGCACCCAAGCAGGAGCTATAGGATGTTTTTGTGCCACAACGCCACCTGGAGCTCCCCGTTATGCTGGAGAAACACAGCTATGGTGCCAAAACCAGAGGGAGTGCAGTATGTCTTCCTCTCTGCAGCTTGCCAGCTTCATGAGCTAGTGCAAAGAGGAGATGGCACTCACCACACCTCAGTGTAGCTTGCTTTCCTAGCAGCCCTCTTGCGAGCAATTGTCCATCTACTCAGGGGAGCACATGAACCCTGTTTGTGATTGCACCCCACCTTTCCCATGCTGACTATATTGTGGTTCTAAATAATGATGAAGTGTTTAGGGCATAAAAGGAGCATCACAATTTAAAGAAAAATGCTATTAAAACACAAATAGTGTCACTCACTTGAAGGAAAAACAGTAAGCATCACGAGGAGCTCTATAAATAAGTTTTTCTTGTTCATTTCTCCCATGTAACTAGAATTGCAAAGAGTACATATTGCTTGAATGCTGCTGCACACAGTTTGGGCATTTAGAGGGAATGCATTTAGTTTTTATATTTATTTACTAGGGATACAAATTTTAACAACGTGAAATATTTTTCTTGTATGGTATGAACACCAATAGTTTAACATAAACTATGGAAGGAATCCAGGCTGTGTTGACATATTTTATGAATGTTATGGGATGCCAGATTGGAGGTGTACATCTGTGTGGGTTGGCCAGTCATCCCACTGCCGTCTGTGTATCTGTATGCTTAAATGAATTAGCTATTATAAAAACACTGCATAAACAAGTTTAATGCTGTACATTTTCTTTCCCTGGTATAAAAGCATTTGAATCTGGGAAAACAAGCAAAGAATAAGAATGATGCTCAATTGCTTTTTCATAAGTAGTAATGTAAAAAGTTGAAAAGATGTATACATAAAACAGGCACGTTTTATTTTCATGGCTAAGCACCCTATTTCTATTCTTTTGATTCAAGCCACCCTCCGTTTTACTGGCAGCAATCTTTTTTGTAAGCCCTCATGGCAAGAAGTACCACTGCACAATCCTGCAGGCCAAGCCATTATTTGGTAATATGGTGAAATTTTGTCATAACACAAGGTTACTCAAGGTCACCCAAATGCCATTTTTTGGAAAAAGGACTGTTTTGTTCTACTCAGCCCAAGCTGGGTGAACTGATTGCTGGACAGTGGCCACTACATTTCTCAGTTCAAGTATCAGTGCCAAGATTGCACTACAGAAGTCATGAGCTGAGGGGTGTCTCAATAGGACCTTCCAACTATGTGGCACCATTGCAGTATGTACCAGGGCAGACTTGGGAGAGAAAAGCGGACCCTTTCAACTCATGTATATACCAAAATGTCCAATGGACAGAGATGTACACTAAGCCCTCATGGGTTCCTTTTCCAAATAGAAAGAGAGAATGGCCAAAGCTGAAGGGTAAAATATTTCTAGCACCCCAGTTATCAAAAGTGCTGAGATCCCTTGGGTGTCATTGAACTCTATCAGAGTTGTAGATCCCATGGGGGTGGGGGAAGAGCAAGGAAATCAAGCCACTTTTACTTTAGTACCCACATACAGATTCTGGAACCTTCCTCTAGACACCCAGGTCTGAAAATATCTCCCAAAGTTGTAAAATATGGATAAGGAGAAGAGTCTATGGGTTTACTTATAGAAATTGATTTTTTGGTTCATATTAGAAACAATAAAACAAATCCGTTTTTTTAAAGCTAACAGTTTGTGGGCTAATTTAGAATTTGAACGCATTCCAAGCATGATAGCTTAAATTTGCCCCAGATGGACTTTCAGTTCTGTTCAGATTGCTTGACAGCACCGTAACAGCCATTTGTAACTAAGTCTGCAGAAATGGGCTGGCACTTGCAGCCTAGTAGCGTGCTGATCTTTTTGTATGGAAACAGCACCCATAAATCACAGTGCATTAAAAAGGCGCACACATCCCAACCAAACATCATGGAGAATCCATTGTCCTGTAGATAAGTATACAAATAAGTGCAAAGCATCACTTAAGTTTTATATAAGGCACATCTTTTTTGGAAGGCAACCAATGCAGTTTCACATGCTGTACTTTTTCTAATCTGACTGACTCACAGTCTTGTGATAGTGAGATAAGCTAGGTAGGCAAATTTTTACAGAGTTGCAATTACTGAAATTGTCATTACGCTGCTCACTGTAAAATAAATATAGATAGAAGTGAAATTATGCACAGGCTAGAAGTAGAAAGTGTTTTGCTTCTGTTTGCTAAATTAATCTCTTCCTAAATGGCTGCAGGCCAGGTAGGTTAGCATTTGTGGTTTCAAAGGTTTTCAGCGCTTGCAATGAGCCATGAAATTACTGCATGCTGCTGAAAATGGCAGCTGATGAAAGGAAAAGAGCGAATCCCAAAGGCAGAAAGACAGGAGGAAGCAAAATTACAGGCAGAAAGTCTGATTTTTGATGTTGCTCATTGTGAAATGTACACCCAAACTTTTAATAAAACATAAAACATTAATAAACCTGCTAACAATTCCTTACAATTTCTTTTGAAGTCTCAGTATAATTTCTGAATACTTATTAAAACAGGCAATGATTCAATGGTGGCTGAGCAGCTTCTGTCTGTCGGATGTGGTATATTGGTATACCCTACTTGTGACTTTTGAAATTAGATTTTTATTGATGTTTTTTAATTGAATTATGCCCAGGATTGATGTTTTCTGTTAATAAAGTGACCTTCAACTCTTAAATTGTTGTTCAAGTTTAGCTAATGTTAATTTGGATATTGAAGAGTAAAATATACTATGTGATCAATGCTGCTTTAACATTTCAGATCATCTAAACTTCAGTTGGAATAAAGGAACCTGGCTTCAGATCATCGCGTTGTTAATAGTGCCTTGGCAACACAACATGAATATGCCCCAGGAATGTTGACATTACTCATGAGGCAGGGTGAAACAATGCTTTTAAACGCTACCAAAATGGGTGACAGTAACAGAAGAACCACACAGAACCCCAGACAGAATGTACTAACATGGTCCCTTTTTTTTTTTTTTTTTAATGCACAGCACAAGCAAATGTACAATATTTCGGGGTGCATATCAAACCATCAATTTTCAGGCAGAATTCCTCATGGGTTCCAAAGACCCAAGGAATGATAAGACCCTTTGTAATTCCTTCATCGTTATAAGTGCTTGGTTCATTGTACAAAAACTTTGATGAAGGAAAAATAAAGCTATACTTTGCAGATTATTAAAGTAATGGCTGCTGGAGTAAAGGAGGAAGTCACAGATCCATGGTTTACAAGCCACCTGATCTGGGTCCAGTTTTGATGGCATATATAGCCAAATATTTTACTTCCTGTGATCAAATGGATATTCCAAATGTAAGAGGTAAGATAAATATATGCCACCTTAGAAAGCAAGGTGGCAAATTTTGGGGGGAAATCTATGGAGAGCAAGTCAGATAGTTCTGAATAGAGGAAGACAAGGCAGCAATAGGTATATCTGATGCTAACCCAAGAAAAGAAGAAATACTGGAAAGCACAATCACACATTTAGGATTGTTTTGTCAGAGGTGAACTTGCATTAAGAGGTAGCAGGAATAATTCTTTAAATTTATAGTGCAGTTTCCATCCTACATTTCTTCACAAACTAGATCCATGCATACAGCAATACTGAAATGCTCTGGCATTAATGGTAGCTGCCTAAATGGGCACAGCAAACAGTATGTGAAGAATACGCTGTAGAATTTGGGCACAACTACTTCTTTTACAAAATGAGTCCTGGAATCTGTATCAACTATGCAGAGCAGAGAGAAGCCTGGCTCTTAGGGTCTCATCTAAAGGAAGCACATAATACACTGCAAGTCATACTATTTATTTACATGTGGAGGTCAAATGATGGAAATGACCATGCTGTAAACTGAACTGACACAGAACAGGTGTAAACTCCTTAAACAGCTTGCCACATCATGACCCTATCTGAGCAGTAGTTGCACTGAAGAAAGCAGGGCAGGAGTTGCTCTGGAGTGAAGAATACAACATCCAAGTGAAACTACAGGAATACATCACAGGCCAGTGGTGCTCAACATTTTCAGCTCAAGGCACCCCTTCAGCTCTTGGTTTTTACTCATTGTTTGACTACAGAAAAATAATAGATCAATTCTCTTGTTGCAAAGAACTCAGAAAGACCACAGTAGGTCCCAATGTTTTGGATGTTTTAGATTCCATTTTAAATCTCTGGATTTATCTTGCTAACAATGCGTGGCCCTCCATGGCACCCTTGAAAGGGTCTCAAGGCACCGTGGTTGAGATTATTTTCGTAAGTGAAAAGGACATAATTGCTGAATTGGAATTATGGGTATGTACATAAGCACAAACTGGGGACTTGTGTGTATAAATTGTTTGTTAATATGCATGCAAAACTTAATGCCTCTGTTTGTTTATGTATATGTGCTACTTTAATTACCATCTCAGCACCTAATTTTTTTTTATCCATATGCAAATCAGAGATGGTAACTGAGTTCAACTTATGCCCTAAGAAAATAAAGCAAATTGTGCACTTAAGAAAAGATGGACAGAAAACCATTGCATGGACATAATACATATTCATATCAAAGAGTCTTATATTATACCTAGTACAACTGCATTATTCACAATACAGTGTATTGTATAGAAACAGGCAATATGTACTACAAACATGATGAGCAAAGACGCAAGGTTTAATTACATTTCCATTGAAACTTTTTGAGAGAAAGAGCATATTTAAATTCTTACATCTGGGTTATACCTGAAGAATCTACCTTGGATTTATGGACAAAGATAACATAGTATATGTCCAATCTTTAAAAACAAAAAACTTGCATTCTCAATCTGTTCTCTTTACACCAGCAGTGATAAAGACAAACAGTGCAGACATATACTAACTCATATATCCATAAAAATTAGTGCCAAGTGTAATGCTAAATTACAATGAACAGATAGCTATATTCAAATACTGGAAAGTAATTTTGGGCTTGACTTCAGAAACTGCAGATGCACTTTCTACGTTTGTAATCCTTATAGCTAAGCATTTAAAAATAATAGGAGCAAAGAGGAAAACAACAGGAATCAAGAGTTGCATCAACAAAACAGTTAGTGCAGAACAGCAGAAACAGCAGAAATAAAGAAACTTAAATTATTGGTCTTGATTCTTCATATAAAAAATAAAGAACAATGATAGAAATTGAAAATGAACTATCATGAATAACAAACTACATACCAGCAACCTAGTTAATTTGTTTCAATATATGCAATATAGGTTAGAAGGAGAATCTTTTTGTGCATCTTTTCTTAATGAAGAACCACTTCTATGAAGAGTAAACATATAGTAATATGCACTGTATTATACAGTATATACCTATGCATTTTCTGTGCAACAGAGCTGAATCTATGCCAGACAGCAAATGGATTTCTATATGTGCTGTATTGAGTTCATTGTACATTGTGAATGTCTCAGTAAGACTGCCTTCTCAGTTATAGCATATAATAGCGTCACCTAATCATTTTACAAGACATGGGCTAAATTCTGTTTTCTTATACTTGGTACAGTTCTTATGGAAATCAACAGGAGTTGCACATGTGACTCACTGGTATAATTTGTCTCTATATATTTTGCTATTAAAGGATATAGTCCCAATGTGAACAATATATTGTGGATCATATTTTGCACTGACTTACACCTCTGTACAAGCCTAGTAGCTTCAAAAGACTTGCACAGGATTTAAATTATGTAAACGGGCTTTGTATGCCTGATATGTAGTATTCACCTCTCACAATTGTAAATGCTCTACATGCTGTCCTACACTGCGCTAGGCAGACACACCACAATATTATGCTTCTTCTAAAGATCCCCTGTATGAGGTTGCTTAACTTAAAAGTGAAAGGTTTAAACACCAGCGAGTTCAATCAGGTGTTCTTTTGTATGCAAATAATGCAAAATGTGAAGTTTTAAGTTGACATGATTTCATACAAACATTGATTTGTTTGTTTCAGTCCATTCCCTCTTTGTTTATACTTTGGATTATGAGTGGGAATGAACCTGAAAAAAAAAAGCCTCTGAAAAACCGGACAAATTCTACGTGGCTTTCACTTGCAATGTACCTCACGTCTTTCCTTTTGAAGATCCCTTCATACCTGTGCTTTGGTCCTATTGTTCCTGCAATATGTTTTCTTTTTTCATGGGAATACATTCTGACTTTTCCCATTAAGGACTTTCTCTGCTTCAGCTGCTATCATTGCCTCTCTTCCTTTTCTTATGTGGGGGAAAATAGGAGCAAAATGAACAGAAATATTGCATCAGCCAATCCCATTTGATCATTTCCCCAATCTTCATTTTGCTGCCTAAACTTGAGCACCGACTGATTTTTTTTCTTGTGGAGTAGAGTCAATCTGCTTATTTAGTCTTACTTAGGTGCCTACAGAACCACACTGGATCTGGCCCTAGACCCATATTTAATGTCTTTCTAAACAATATGCTTCAGCTCAAATAGAAATTATGGGCCTGATACAGGAAACGCTCCATGAAATTATATAACCTGTGTTATGCAGGAAGTCAGACTAAATTATTATAATGGTCCCTTACAAACTGTTTTCTTACAGAGCTTCATAAAAACGGGTGGTATTTATAATAGAAGACAAACTGAGAGGAGAGGAACAAAACCCAGGCCAAACCTTTGCAAATTTCCCTTGTGTACCATTCAAAGCATGTTCTATTTTCAAAGTAAGCCAGATCTTTCATGCTACCCTAGCTGTCTATCATAATCAGTTAGACTGAATATAGCTAAGAAACCTGTTCGCTAAGCTGATTTTTAGTAAAGAAAAAAAAACAATGGTGAAAATGTCTTAGATTGTAAGCTCTTTGGGGGAAAACCTTTTTTGTGTACAGTGCCTAGCACAAAAGGGTGATAGTCTGCAAGGAACACACCAAAAGTGTCATAGTAATTAAATAAATAATAAATAATACTGTTTGTAAACACATTGAGAAAGTCACCTTACTAGGAAATTTTCGACTGACCAGAAAAATCTTTGTCCAAAGATCAGTCTGAGCCTACATTTTACTTTCCTCTAGAATAAAAATAAACAGACATTCTTATAAGGCACACAGCAGAAAGTTATATTCACAATTCACTAGGCTCCATTAGGTGAGCCAGAGAGGAGTAGTGGCCATATTATACAAAATTAAGTATACATAATCCTACATACACACACACATGCAGGAGCATACTTTAGTCACAGGTATACAGAAGGTTAAACTTCATCTTCCCTGGCTCTTCCTCTTGAATAGGTGTTCAGGGGAAGAGCTAAAAAAAGGACTGGCACAGAGATGTAAGAAAGCAGAGTGCTTCGGGCTCTGCTGATCACCAGGCTAAGGCAGATTTTGTTTCGTATTTTGTTTGATTTGTGTTTGTAAAAATTCTCTCCTGCCGAACAGACCTCACTACCCATTGCTCTATTTATTTCTGCTCAGTCACTTTACCAGCATATATTACTCTACCTGCCTGTGTTATGTCCAGCAAATAAATGAGTAGACAGTGCCTTCTACAAAAGACAACCAGCCTGAGGCACATGTTAAATAAATAAATAAATAAATAAACCCCCTAAGGAGAACCTCAGACATAGGCATATTCATGAATTTAACACTGATATGTTTGTATAAGTGCAGATATAGACACCCTATCCACAACTAATCGCTGTCCAAAGGAACAGAGCAAGAAATAAATTGTGCTTCACTTTTGGGGCCAGATTCTGATCTAATGCCATGTGCCATTAACTCCAGTGGAATTATGCTGCTGTAAGTGTAGACAGGCTTTCACAGATATTAACTTCCAGCTAGTCACACTTTACATGACAGATGTGTCCTGGTTCATCATCCATTGCTCCTGTGCCCACTGAAATTGATGACAAAGCTCTTGTTGACTGGCATGGCATAGGTTTTTGTCACTGTACATGCTGAATTAATTTCTTCAAACTGATGGGCAGTGTTTCATTTGATACATTTCCCAAAGTTTTAAGTTTTCAGGTTAAGAATGTGAATAAGTCTGCAGAAACAATAGCTCATAAGTCAAAATTACAGAACAGAAAGGATCTTTTCTTATCAATAGGCTCCCTAGATATCAATTTGCCAGAACACTGGAAACATACTCAAGATGTTTAAAAAGATTATAAAGATTTTTGGGGGTGGGGAGGAGAGGGGGGGAAACTCTCACTCATGAGCAGGGAGTTCAACTTAGAATTTCAAATTAACTTATTGTATGATGCATTATTTAATAAATGGTAGCATTAATTTTTAAAGAGTTCAATTTGCATACTATTACTGGGCCAAATGGTTGACGAGGATCACAATTAAAGAAAGATGCACCATTCATTTTACTGAAAAAGAAAAATCAAACAAAGTCAAATCTTCATCATTACACAGAATAAAGGTGGCCTGTAACTGACAAAAATATAGATCTCCCTGACAGATGAATTTAAAGTTCTGCTAATATTTAAATCAAATCCTTTTTAGTCTGACCCTAACTAAAAGCTCAAGATCCTTTGCTAGACTCTGTTAAAGTATTTAAAAAAAAAAAAAAGCTTATAGCTTGGATAAAAAATCTTTTTAATTAAGAGAGAGGCAATTTTGAGAGTTTTCCTTAAGGTCTAAATTAAGTTTTCATCGCATTACCTATGGCCTATTATCTGATATTTGAAAGATATAACAGAAATTATATGTTTAAGTTAATGTTAATGCAGTTACAAGGTATGCTAGAGTTACATAAACACAAGGGGTGCATCCAGACGAGAGCAGTCATGTGGTATATGCCGCCACAAAGACGTCTGTAGCACCACATACTGCACATTCCAAGGGCGCATTGCCCGCGTGTGCACTGCAGAGGGTTTTTTTCCCACAGGTTTTTTTTTACCCCTGGACAACCAGGGTCAAAAAAATCTGTGGAAAAAAAGCCCACTACAGTGTATGCTTGGGCAGTGCACGCTGCTGAAAAGCAGAGCCAGACCACGCAGAGCTGTGCTGCAGCTGCTGGCCAGGCTCTGCACAGCAGAACTGCCATGGCTGCAGCCCCAGGAGGCCCCCAGGACCTCAGATAAGGCTGCTGGGGCCATCCCAGTGCTGGCCACAGTCTCCGCTACCTCACCCAGGGCAACTTGCTGCATGCCAAAGCATGCGTGGCACAGGCATTATCTGGGAACAAGTAGCTGAAGGGCAAGGTATGCTGCTACTTGTCCCTGGGTAACTAAACATCCATGAACATCTGGATGTGCCCAAGGATTTCAAAGTGAAGAACCAAACAATAAACAAAGAGTATATCAATGTTCTTATAGATTCATGGATTATAAAGAATGAAGGGACTATTATGATCCTCTAGTCTGATCTCCTTTGTAACAGTTAGAAATACTTTGAATTCATTCTTATTTAACTAGCATACATCAAATATATGCTAAGTTCATGTTGTTCAGCCTCCTACCCTGACAATCTATTTCCCCAATAAAATGTGGAAAATTTAATCCAAAATAACACTTTTGCATTAATATTTTTATTTGAATTTCCATATTTTGTTCACAATAATATCCAAAAGAAAACTTTTCAACTATCACTACAGATAACCTCTGCTGGTCTCCCAGATCCTTTCAGCATCAGCACAGATCACAAATGCACAAGATCTCTGGTTCCCTCTTCATTCTGTCTTCATCTTCTCAAGTGTCTGAGCATCTCTTGCCCTGTACACACTTCCCGAAAGGCCCACCTTAAATATGTAACCAGATTTTAAGTGCTGTGATGGGATGTATTCTATCAAGTTTTATCACAGTTAATTACCATCATGGCACTGAATGCCATGAACAAGAACTTAATTGATAGATGCTCTTTAAATGTAGGACAAAAAGAGAGTCTTGGACCCAAAGAGAATAATATGAAAGACAACACTCAAATAGAGGAATACAAAGAAACAATGGAACTATATTGGTCAGTATTACAGTCAGTGGTCTTAGCAGTCCAACAGTTATTACATTTTCATAGGCATTCTGGCTAAGAAGGGTTTTAAGAAGGGATTTAAAGTGAATTTAAAGATAGTACTGTGGATGTTTACAGGGTCTTCCTCTTAGGAGTGAAGGACAAAGCATGGGAGAAAGCCCAAACAGTTTTTGCAAACTGTCCAAATGAAGGCAGGAATTAGGCTTTTGATAATGAGAGTGAAATAGGGAGGGTAGGGACAGGCTCTGAAGAGTCTGCAGAAGGCAAAAAGCATACAGTTGATATGATGGAGAGAGGGACCTGTGGAGGAATGCCAAGAAAGATATGAGACTGTCAAAGCGAGAGGCTAGAAATATAATCTATGCTTGGAATGAATATGAGCAGGACAAGATGACATTTGTGATGGCCAAAGGAAGGATACTGCTGTAACTGAGATGTGAGAGAATGACATTAAGTTGGATAAATTGGTAGGAAAGTTGATATCTTATGAATGTTGTGCAGAAAGAACCTGCAAGATTTCAATGTGGCCTGGATTTGAGGACCTAAAGAGAGTAATGTCTGAGTCAAAGATGATGACCAGGTTATTGGCCTTATTGACAGGCAGAATAGTGATGTGGTCCACAGTGACAGAGAGCAGTCTTTGGGGGAGAAAGAGCTTTTAAGTCATGTTCAGCTTGAGCTAAAGGCTAGGCATCTGTGAGGACATGTCAGACAGACAGTCTGAGATTTTAGTTTGAACAAAAGGAGTTATATCTAGAGCAGATAAAGAGAGATGTATAACTTCTACAGAAACAGTAGTTGCATATGAGTGTATGGATGAGGAATAAGAAGGTCTCTCAGAGATGGAGGGGTAGCAGTAGGTTATTCATGGCTTTCAGGATTGTAACTTGCCCTTAGTATGACACCTGGAAACCACTGGCTTTGAAAGCATCAGCCATTATTATAATGGCAGTTGATCTGATACATTGTCCACTGGGCTAGTGGGCCATGCATTGCAGCTTAAGAGTTGGTTACAGTCTTTAACGGCCTGAAAATTTTTACATTCAGCCACAATTGAGATGCCCCCCCCATTCTGTTCCATAATAACCTTAGGCATGACTGTCACAGATGCATAGAAAGAAAAGTAGCAGAAGTGCTTTAAATAAGCCCCAACAGCTGATCTAAGAATTGCTGACAATAACCTGTAGAGTTCAGATAATGATTCTTTTTTTAAATGTTTCTCCCTGGTGAAGGGCTTCTATCAGCTACCCACCCCTCTACAGCTGGCTTCTATCTTTGCTGGGACCCCATTCCTCTTCCCTTTGTTACAGGAATATGGCCTCCTAGAATGAGTTTCTTTGCTGGAGATCTGCCACCTGCTTAATTCTGACAATTTGGACTGACCCTCCTGACCAACTGACTAGATCCCTGAGCTGCTGAAGAGTGGGGGAAAGTGAAACCCCACACCCTGCTCTGGCCAATTGGGCAGGGAGGGAAATATTCCTTTCTAATCAAACAACTAACACTATGCACACGGCAAATAAATAATAATAATAATAAACCCCCCCCCGTCCTATGATAAACCCCAGGGCCAGGTTGGTGACAGTGGCTAATTTGGTCATGAGAGGAGATTCATGTGGGGCCAGGAAGGGTTTACATCTTTTCTGTGCATGTGTAGGGGGATTGTGGCTTTCCTGAGTCTCACTGATCACTAACTCAAAAAAATGCCTTCCAACCAGCTGCATCTTGACTTTTGTGGGAGACTCTTTAAAAGAGTTACTAAACTTTTGTCTTGCTTGCAGGGTAAGCTCTCAACCACCACTACACCACTGGTTCCAAAGCTGCATTAGAGCTAACACCTTAAACTCAATTTTTTGAATGGTCTTCTGGCTAGGGACAGAAGTTACACATAAACTGGTTTAAGTGATCAGAAACTGGTTTAAACCTGTAACAGAACATAAGTTCAATGCACATAAGCCAGTTTCAAAATGGCTGAAACTGGTTTAAGATAAACCTGGTTGAATGTAGTATCAGACTTAGCTGATTTGGGTCAAAACAGTTTGTGAAACTTCTATCCCAGACCCCTTCCTGGTTCAAGTTAAATTACAGTCCCCCAGCATCCCACTATGTTTTGCAGCCCTGGGCTGGGCTGTCCCACTGCTCCCTTGCTGGAGCAGTGAAAGCTAGCTGACAAGGGAGTGGGAGGGCAAGCCTGGCTGGGGATGCAGTCCAGTCTGCAGGGGAGAGGGGGACTGCCCCCTGGCAAACTTCGGCTGGGGTCTGGGTCCAGGGAAGGAGCTTAATCTCCCCTTCCCCTGTTCAAGTTTACTACTGTCTGCAACTATGGATTACAAATCCCAGAAGTACCTAGAGGCAGAAAAAGGAAGTGATGAGCAACTCTGCAGAATCCTGCTGCTGTAATTCTTGACTGCAGATCCCAGAGACCTCAGGGGCAGCAGGAAGAGGAAGTGAGAACACGGCCAGAGAACTGTGCTCTAGTGCCCCTGGCTTCTGGCCTGAGCCACTACAGTCATGTGGCTGCATTTCCTGAATCAAAGTTAATGTCTGCTCACTTCTGTTTCAATGTAATCTGTGCATTTTAAACTAACATAGAAAGACTGAATTGATTCAGTCTTGGGCTTTTTGACTGTCTGTACTTAGACCTTATGTCCCATCAGAGCAGGTAAGATCTTGCTATCAGTTCCTGGAATTTTACTATTCAGGACCAGTAGCAGGGCCCTCATCTGAAATACCACCTGTTCCTCTTGGTCAAATGAAGCCCAAATATGTGGTTTTCAAGGGACAGAGAAAGCATATCTGTTGATTGAGGTTTTAATTCAATTTTGTGGAAGATCCATTACAGTATACTAAGTAGCAGGTATCTGTAGTCTTTTGCCCTGGTCTACATTGTTAGGACAGCAGGAGAGCTATAATTTGAATCTATGAGTTCCCTGTCTTCCAAGTTGAATCCACTAAGCTGAGAGTGCTACTATGTGTATTATGAAGCTGTTCCTACAAATGAGTGTTTTCAGCTGCCTACCTACAAGAGTCAGAAGAGCCCAGCACATAGGATTAGGATCTGGATTCTGTTCCATTCTTTGCCATGGACTCATGTGACCTTGACCATAATTTGTCCGTGTCATTCTTCCCACCCACAAAATTGGGATGAAGACACTGTTGTTTGCGATGGACTTAAAATATAGCATGAAAATAATTACGAATGAAAATAATATTACAGTGTGTGTGTGTGTATACACTGTAATATTTTTCATATTCATCCTAAAGTATCTATTTAAAAAA
The DNA here is from genome assembly GCF_000455745.1 of Alligator sinensis. Classification (NCBI taxonomy): domain Eukaryota; kingdom Metazoa; phylum Chordata; order Crocodylia; family Alligatoridae; genus Alligator; species Alligator sinensis. The sequence continues at coordinate 343,646 of NW_005842012.1, read as the reverse complement.
AAATTGATCCAATGTGTCAGGCTTGTCATACTGAGGTCCATAACCCCCAAAGCCTGTAGCTAGGTCACTTTCAGAAAACTATACCAAAGTGCAGCATGTGAGTTCATTTCTGTTATTATGCTGGCAATCAAAAAAGCATCTACAAGCTGAAAACTGAACACAATTGCTTGTCAATTGCAAATTGCAAAATTTCATGGGGTTCAAAAGTGATTTGGAGAATTAGTTTAGCTGGCATAATACTGGCTGCAGCTGATGGACCAGCATGAACCAAAGCAAACCATGTTCAGCATCATATCAGTGAGTAATGCTTAAACCTTAGTTGGAACCTGAGGACATTTTGTAATACAGGAATGCTCAGTGGGCCTGTCTACACTAGACATTAACTGCGGAGTTGCCCAATTAGCTTTGTAGTAAATTATCAGCATCTACATACACAGCACAATTAGGATGGACTAAACTAATTAACTCTGCTGTAACACAGTACTGCCAGACACAAGTACTATACTAAGACAAAGTTATTTACCCTGCCACAACGCATGTGTAGACACTGACAGGGTTGGCTAGATCATGAGGGTGCTTCAGTGTGGGGCTGCCTGCTGGCTAGCCCTACACTGAACCACCCTCACGCCCCAGCCAGCCCCTTGGTCATACATTTAGCCAGGTCAGAGCAGTCCCAGGCAGGCAGCCTGACCCCCAGTGACCCCCTGCCAGCACCTCTGGGAGCAATAAACTCCGGCGTGAACTGTACTGAATTTTATTCAGGTATGCTAATTGCATGTATAGATATACCCAGTGAGAACCAGGCTACAACATGTGAAGACTGAACAAGGAACCTGACCTCTCATACTACGCATGAGCTAGGTACAATTGCTGTCATTTTACAGATTTCACTGTTCCCTCCCAGTGCTTCCTGAAGCACTAGCTATCCTAAAACTGGAATAGGAAGAGCATGATCTATTATCCTAAAATGTGATGGAGGGGAGAATGTAAATGTTGGAGATCTACAGAAGAGATGGCACCTTCAGTACGAACTGTCGTCCTGAATGCACAGTATACCCTAAACCTTAATTTTTGAGACATGATTTATCTAAGATATAAACTGCCTGACCTTAGTGAAGATATATCAGGAATAAAATTTGTACCATATCTTTAAAATACTATTCAGAATCTGATTATTTTTCAAAGATCTTGAGGGATTTGGCATGTGCCCCAGTTAAAGCACTGCACTATTTGCACTAATGGAGCTCAGCATCAGTTTCAAGCCTCACCAGTTCAAATACCAGATTTCACTATCTAGACTATGGGCTTGTGCAGCACAGTAGGTGATCATCAATGGGAAATCCCCAGTATAAACTAGACTCAACTTTGTCCTGGATACTTTTAACATAAAGATAATGGTCATCTCGCATAGACCTGAACTCTTATTACTATTTTCTGAACATTTTGGTAAGGTTTAGGGACATTCAAATAATAAACATTCAAGGACATTGTTTACGAATATAACAACTGTTTTATAACAGATTGTGGTAAAAAGAAATCTACTTGAATACACCTGTGTTATGCACCTCTTTTCAGACTTCAATATCTTGGCTATTTAATATTTTTACACACACAAACACATACACAGACGCACACAAACACACACACTCAGTGCCAGAAGTAATTAAACCATATTATGAACTAATTGCTTGCCAAATTTCTTTGCTTACTCTGAAGCACTTTTCAAGCTATGCAAGTACAAAACATATCTTGAGCTAAAAAAAAAAGCAGCTGAACTACTATCTTTGAAAATTTATATTAAAAATTCTACATCACTCCTAAGCTAAATCCTTGAAGCTTTGAATGCCAAGTTTCAGCTTATAACATTTTTTTACAACTAAGCTTTAAAACTCAGAAATAAAGGTTCATAATGCAAGTGATTATACAATCTAATTATTGTGGTGCCACTGGGTGCCGCTGCAATTTACAATGAATTCTCAGACTGTGGATACAAAAATAAGATGAAGAAACATAAAGGAATGTATTGAGCACTATAACAGCAGTAACACTCTCTTATTCACTTTATGCATTTACATGGAGTATGCCAGTATAATAATATAGCCTGATTCTAATCTCAGAGATGTATTGAGTCATTTCTTTGTTTATCCTTCATAGATCAGTTCCCTCAATAACCTTTGTTACTTACTGTAATATTAATTCATATATTCATACTTCATTCATCAGGAAAAGCCCTTAAGACATAACACTTCAGTTTGATGTGGTCTAAAGCAATCTAGTTAAAACAGATACTTTGTTAAGGTTAATTTAAAAAGTTTTCTTCTCAACTGAAGCTCTCTTTCAGAAAACGAACTGACTAGGATATGTCCAAAGGGCAATCTGAAAGCTGTTACTAAACTGTTAAATACATTACCCTTGATATTGTCTGAACTGAAGATCAGTGATTTTTCTTTAAAGGAAAATATCCTTTCAGCTGTGTTTTGGTATAACAATGTCAGGGTGCTACCCGTAAATATTACAGTTGTGCTGTTGTCAGTTGAAAAATGTTTTCTTTTTAGTATGGAGTGTGTGGACCTGTGGTTTCTCACACAATTTTTATGGATTTTGCAGACTTTAAAGAAGGGGGAATTGGATGCTGGAGGGATTTGGCATTAAGATATAGAAGGTATCATCCATGCATCAAAAATTTAAGCCATGCAAAGTTGTCCTTGTCCAGAGCATCTATTACCTCAGGTGTGTTTGGAAGCATCAGTGGTCTACATTTAGGATAAGTAACATAGGTCCCAACAAGAACTCATACTGAGAAGTCCAACACCTTAGTATGTTTGAATTAGGATGAGTACTTAGGCTGGAATGGCCAGACTTTCAATAGTATTCAGGTGTCTAAGGAAAAAAATAGTATCCTAGCAGAATTTTTAGAAGCAGCTAAGTAAGTTAGGCATTTTTTGAAAATCTCACAAGGGATCCACAGAAGCCAGAAAGTTGAGCAGGAAGCCATTTAAGCAAGCCAGTAGGAAATGCAAAGCAGACAGATGGTGTGCAAGGGTGAAGTTACACGTTACACTTAGACCATACTAAATCTTATGTTAAGTGGTGTTGAAGTTAGAATGTGCTGTGATCAGTCACATGTCAAGGGTTAATAATGTTTCTTGCCTGAATAACTTGCCACTAGAAGCTGGTGAGCGGGAGTATGGCTAAGATCTGGGATATCTAGGCACTATCCCTTCTCTGTGTGAGGACGAGGGCTGGAAATGGTGCATTCTGGGATGCTGGAAGACTGAAAATTGCAATTTTTTTCTCTGTGGAGCAGACTGAAGTTATGCTAACTTGAGCTAGGTAGTGCAGGTTAACCTATGTCCAGAATTAACCCTTGCCTGAAGTGGCCTAGCTTTGAGATGTTCAAAGGGCACTTACACAATTTAACAAAGTTTAACGTACAGATGCTCATGTTTTAAGTACCCTTAGTATGGTCTAAGTGTAACATGTCACTTTATCCTAAGCTTCACCCTTCAAAGTCATTTAGGCATGTGACAGAATAAGCACCTATTTCAACTAAGAATTCTCAGCAGGGAATCCTCTTCTGAAGTTATGTGCCCAAAGTAGGTCAGCTCTATGTCACAAAAAAATGAGAGAAACCCTAGTAAACACTTGAACCAGTGACCATCCGAGATGAGTTACTTTCAGTCTCCTTTTATATAAATAATTAAGCAACATTGGGCCCAAGATTTCCTAACCTAATGGCTAAATGACTTATCTGGGATGTGGGAGAATCAGGCTGTAAATCCTCGCTCTAATAATTTTTAATTTTATTTATACAAAATAGAACAATTACAACAGGAGAGACTTACAAGTTTTTACCCACCTGAGTGATGAAAAAATCAGTCTGCAACCAAAATAAGCAATATGAAGTTCTGAAAGCAAGTTTTTCACTCTTCGGGTGAGTGCCCTAAATATTTGGAATTCCTACGGGACTTGCCCAAGTCTCATCCCTATCTCTCTGTTGTACAGATCAATGTACTCTGAAATGCCCACAACTACAAAGATCAGGCCATGAAGATGAGATAGGTAGGGGGACATTTCTTTAGAGAATCCTGCTAGAGCCTGGGTGTGAATTAGGGTTTGTGGCATTTTGTGCATGTTCACTAGCTGAAGTGTAGGTACCTGAGACTTTACATGCTAGCTGAACAAAGGTGCAGAGAACATAAATGGAACCTAAATCACTGTGGATTTAGAAAATAGGAAGATGGATATGAAGGTGCCTTTTATGAACCAGGCCTAAATATCTTTGCAAATCTGCCTGTAAGTACTTTAGGTAAGGACCAGAGATGTCAGAGATGACAACCTAGTTCTTTTGGGGTCAGGAGTTCTCCTATGTCTCCATTCTCACTGTAAAGCAACATAAAAATTTCAACGCAGGATTCAAAAATTTAATAACCAACAGCAACGAACTGGGTGTTGGTAATTTCCTTGTGGATGTTAAATCTAGAAATAGATTACACAGCCTATGTGACATGGTTAAAGATTATTAGTTGAAACGGTTTGGTAAACCCAGGAACTGGTATTACTACTAGATGCTCTTGACCTGTTTTAGCAAGTTAGAGGGATCACCTACAACTCAAGATGGGTGAATTTCATAAGCGTTACGTTCATTTTGAAAGTAGCTATGTGGGGGGAATAAAGGTCATTTCATAGTGTGATTTCCCACAGTTTGCAAGAGTTTTCTACCTGTCACAATATTAGAATCAAATAGCTTTAGAAAATCCAAGACTTGTACCCTGCTTATAAGTAGTAAAATGTGACTTCAAATGGGTATTAAATACACATATCCTTTATTGGTGTGCTGAATTTCAGTTTGATTTTACTCTATGATCTCCATTCTACCGTCCATTGCGCTGTGCACATCACCGCATATCTCCAACAATCACTACCACGCATGTGTGGAAGATTGAACCTTATGCTTGTGCTGAATGGCAGGAGAGTGGAGCAAAATCACAACAAATTTGCATAGTAATAGGGTTTGCATGAGAGATGCCTGGTATACATTATTAAAGCAACCCCTATTCTAATATATAACTCCTACTGTAAGAAAAATATTTATCATCAGTTTTCAGTATATTTTCTTTATTAGAATGGTTGCTTAATATATTTTAGCTACGTTTATTAAACCTTAATAATATTTTCTAAGATCCTATAGAAATTAAAAGTGAGGGTTATAAGTGAGATATCAATTAACATAAGAATCAATTTAATGGTAATTTAAATAGCTAACTTATAATTTTTGCATAATGAAGTGGCCTGTGGGCTTGAAGTCCTAATCATGTCTAATTAATTTAAAGGATGTTACTTTTTATTATCATTGAAATGTCTGACAGGTGATAAAACATTTAGGGTTGCAGTCACAAACTTTTTACATGAGCTATAATATAAGTCGACAGGTTATACAAACCCTTTCTCTGAAAAATGAATATTTAAGGAAAATAGTGTTAAATGCTTTGGACCAAATTCAGCCAGGGCATAACTGGGTAAGAGAAATAGTGTTTACTTTGTCAGAATTCTATCCTAAATTTCTAAATTTTTTTTAACATTCTATATATTAAGAGTAGATTGTACAACCCTTAATCATCGCTATGCACTATTCTGTTAAAAACAATGGATCTACTCACATGAGTAAATCTTCACTTATGTGTTAGGTAGTAAGATTCAACAGTCTACCATTACACACCAACCAAAAGGATTCTAATATGCAATATATTTTTCAGGGAATTGTACCACTAGAAGCTTGCTACTTTGAAATTATTTAAATCTTACCGAAGTATTTTCCCACTACTAAAATGTTTACTTACCCTATTGTAGTTGTATTCCACATAGCAGTTTTTTGCCCAGTAGAGGCATGTGGCAGAAATGCCTCTACCTTACAACCTCACTTTCCTTGTGCCAGTCACATAAAGGGTGAAAATGGTCCAATCATCCTGAGTTCCTTTGCCTGCTCTAATCCAGGCCAAGCAAGGAAGGTCATGGAATATACATGGATGACACATTCAAAGAACCAACATTACTGTAAGGTATATAACCAAGTGATTGTCATGTGTATTTAATTCTAGGTGCCTTGCAATCAGTGACCTTATAATCAGGAGGTAGTTTGTAGAGTCTTTTTTAATAATGATTGTAGGACAGCTCTGCCTAAATCAGTTCCTGATCTTGATGCCTTGACTAATAAATCTCTATTGAGTGGATTTGTGGACTGATCACCATATGATTTCCCTAAATTACAGAAACGGGCATGCTTCTCAAGGAAGCTGCATAAACTATCTGTGTATGGGTGAAATAGCAGAACTATTATCTAGGTAACTAACACCGTTAGGTAATTATTGTTGGGAAAATATTATGTGAGCCTGCACTTTGTCTTCTAGATACCAACAACAACTACACAATTCACTGAATGGTTTTGTCTTGTTCAGGTAACATGAAAGAATCCTGACTATATCAGATAGCATGATTTAGTTTCCCTCTGGTTGGAATGCAGCTTGGAAAAGAAATCCAGAAAATAAATAATCTGATTTTAAAAGGGAATTCTGAATCTTGGTGAAACTTACAAGGAGGCTTAAGTATTATCTTGTGCTCGTATAAAGTAGGTAGTCACAAGAGCCTGAATTTTTCCTACTCTTTGAGCAGATCTTGATACAATGAAATTATTGCTAAGGACTCAAAAGGAAGTCTAACTGAGAGTACATTTTAACCTAGCTGAGACTAGACTGAAATCCCAGAAAGGAAGAGGTTCACGGACTGAGAAAAAAATACGTGAATAAGACTTCTGAAGAATCTAGCAACTGGGGGCAAGGCGGGGAGGGGGGAAGGTTACAAACTAAAAAGGGAAGATGATGACATTGCTACTTCTAAACCTTTACAGAACTGGTGATTAACCCTGAGTTTTCAGGGATAGCTGGTAGTTCAGTATTAGAGAAACTGTAATTGTACAATCTACCTAAAGAGGATAAATGGTAACATAGTGCCAAAACAGAGAATCCTGAGCTGAACTTGAGAGAATATCATTGCCAGGAAACTGTTGGAATATTGGAGGGACCACTGATATCAGAGACCATAAATCAGCCTTTGATGGAGCAGCTTAACATAACGTATAACTCTTTGTACTAGGTCTGGAGAGGATGGTCTAGATCTGTGCTCTGTGTAAAGGCAGTGTTTCTATTCCTTTTGAGTGAGTTGAATAGTGGAAGATTTTACTTCTCAGCCAGTCTGAGAAGATGACATCCTCTTTGATGAATAATTCCAGGAGCACAGAGTTGAGCTGAAGATCACAGAAACACTCAAGGATGAATGAAGCCTGTTCAGACTTTTTAGGGGTTTTTTTTCTCTCCAGGTATAAGACAATTTTTACTGAGTCTTCCATAAGAACTCATTTAAGGCACACACCTCACATATTTCAAATTCTCTTCAAAAAGGATTGGCAAATTGAATGTCTCTCAGGTCTATGACCATAAGTACTCATCTTTCATTGGGCCAGTCGCATCACAAGAATAGCAAGTTTTGAAGACTGAAAGTATACCAATCTCTTGATTCTGTCATACAGGCTAAAACTTGGTCTTTAATCCTAACAAGGTTTTTATTTATTACAGGTTTTTTAATGGTCAACAGTGATGAAAAAAATTAGAAGTAACTAACAACTCTACTCTTTACATGAATATAGCAACTAGATCTACAAACAAGATTTAAGTTGCACAAGGCTTAAGAGAAGCTGACACAGCCAAGAGTTCTGTTCTACAACCAAGGGTAATAAGGAACTGAGGGACTACTGGTTTTGCTCTGCCCTTTATGACCTCAGGTTGGGTGAGTGAGGACACATACTAGAGATACTGCAAAGCAAAAATATCACAAAGTGGGCCCCATATGTCCGTGAAGAAGAATCCATGGGGACAATCTTATTCAGAAAAGAATGTAAATTCCAAATGTTTTCAGACTGACTTATACAATAAAAATTAATCCTCAGAGTGCATTTTCAAAGGGGCTAACATATAATTACCTCATAGTCATCATTTTTTTAATATTCTACAGAAACAGTTTAAACATCAAAAAGTCCTTTACACTTGAGGAATGCATATCCCGCCAAATTTAAGGAACACACACCTCAAGACAAAATATACAATTTCTTTGTCCACCTTAGCTTTTCATAAAATGAAAACAATCCTTCCCTCCCTAGCAAAACCTACCTCTGCTCAGAAACAGGGGAGAAACACTGTTAAGACTAGATAGCAAATCTATGCAAATTTTATGATTTCGATATTTCAGTAGTCATGTCTAGATAGACTCTTCTCACGCACAATCTTATTGACTTCAGTAGAGCTCTCCACCCCTGTAAATGTCCACTTGTATGGATTAGTGCAGAATCAGGGCCTATTTGAGCAGCTCAAATACTACAATGAACATGGCATAAAGGCTAGACTGGCTGACAACCAGATTTTAAGGATTTTATCTTTTTGTCTCCCACAAAGCCAGAAGGCTTTGTCATCTGCTGTATTAGAATCATTCATTGGCAGCCATTGGTCTTGGGAGGCCATGGAGATTGTGCCTTTGCTGGGCTACTGGGTACCACCACAGCTTCTTGAGTGGCTGATGAGTCTGATTATGACAAGCAGATGCTTCGGGAAGTAACACATACAAACTTGGTTGAGCTTGTGCTGGCATGCCAAGTACTGTCTTGTTTTGCCTGCCTTTATCACCTCTTCTCTATCTCATCATTGACCCTCTCCATCTCAAAGCAATGTAAGTCCTGCTTCACAGTGGCTTTTCACTCGCAGTGGTCTGAAGTGATCGATACCCAGCATTTGCCATCAATGCACAGCTTGTGAAGGTTTCTCTTGTAGATATCAACAAATTGGAGTTTGTCCTGCCTAAGTTGAAGTTTGCTAATGACCAGCTCACTGTAAAGTATGCCCTTGGGGATTCAGCCATCGCTCATATGATTCACATGTCCTAACCAGTTGAGGTGTCTCTATCTCAGGAGCATGAACATACTGGGTATCTTGGCCTGTTCTAGAACAGCAAAGTTGGAGATTTTGTCATGCCATGTTAAGCCCAGGATATGACAGACATCAAAGATGGAAACTGTTCATTTTTCTTTCTTCCTTGGCATAAGAAGTCCACATTTCGCTGCCATAAAATAGAGAGTTAAGTATGCACCTGCTGTAGACAGACATCTTTGTTGATAGAGTGAGCTCTCCATTTTTCCAAACTCCAAGCTTTTCAAGTTCAATCATGTCATTGCTTGCCTTTCTAATGTGAACATTTTCATGTCATTGCAAGATGTCAGAGCCCAAGTAAGTGAATTCTTCAACCACTTCCAGGTTTTCATCATTTATTCTAACTTCAGGAAGGCAGTCCACTTGTTGGCCCATAACTACAGTCTTATTTAGGCTACTAAAGAATACTATTTAATAAATAACTGTCCTTTCTGCTTCTCTGAACCCCTCCATTTCTATATCACCAAACACTTCACCAGCATTAACGATTATGCTTTACAGTACATCTAGTTAATAAAGTATTATTATACCCACTTTGTAGATGGAAATATTGAGGTGTATTGAGTCAGGATCCTTAACTATCCTTCATCCTTCTGATTGTACATTTGCTGAAATAAAGCCCTGCAATAAATAGGGTTCCTGCAAACATTAACTTATACAAATACTCTTTTGAAGATGATAAAATAATAGGGTTAAGAAGTCCCTAACTTGAAATCAATGAACAATCATATTAGAATTATTCATGTGACTCATACTCAGATTGTGCCTTTGATTTGAAGGATGTTTAGAACCTTTGGTTGCATCCAGATGAGCATGGACATGGGGTATGTGGCACTGCAGACCCATTCCAGCTACACTCCAGCTGCTGGCCAGACTTCCTCCCATGGCTGCAACCCTGGGAGGCCCTTAGGACCCCAGGTAAGGCTGCTGCAGCCAGCACCATTGCTGGCTCCAGCCTTCCATACCCCTAACCTGCTGCATGCCAGAATGCGTGTACCATGGGTGTTCCCCAGGGACAAGTAGCAGCAGCAGGAGGTATGCTGCTGCTACTTGTCCCTGGGGAAAACAAACATCTGTGCTCATCTGAGCACACCCTTTGAGTACAATAATGAGAAAGTTGTTCAGAGAAAGCATTAAAAGGGATGAAAGATTCTAAAAGAGAAAAGGGAAAGAAGTTTGGAAAAGCAATGGCACTGGAAGAAAGACAGGCACAATGATAGAGCATGCAAAAAGTACTGAGAGAATGTTGAGCCATATGTAGGAGAAGTGAGGAAGCTAGTTTATATATCTGAGAACTGGGAGAAAAACATGCTCTGTGTATCAGGAAGAAAAGATAAACTTTGGTAGCAGCATTTTGGACAGATCTTCTTTCTTTCATATAGCTTTAGGAACAAGAGCTATCGTCACAATTTTAATTCCAAATATCCCAACCAGACCAATGCCCTGCTAGAAAGCGAGTGTAACTCCGGGATGTCATCCTCAAACTTTTATCTGGGGCAGGATGTTATTATGTCCTCTATGGTTTGGTCAGGGTTTCCACAGTCGCAGCCAGGCAAGGTTTTGAAGCGCCACTTGTAGATCAGGTGGCCACACCGGCCATTCATAGATTTTCATAGATTCATAGAATGTAGGCTGGAAGGAACCTGAAAAGATCATTGGGTCCAGCCCCTCTGCACTAAGCTAGAAAGACAACTGGGGGCAAGTGACCCCAGGAAGGTGACCGTCCAGTCTTCAGGGCATGTCCAGAGTGTATCCTATTAAGGGTTATCCACATGCTTCGTGGAAGATTGAAGCCCAGTTGGTGGGTCGGAGACAAGGTGTTTATTTGGGAAAGTGGTCTCTGCCCAAGCTTTCCTTCAAGATTCTTCAGTGTTGCGGTATAGGAGGTGCTCGGTTCATGTCCAAAAAGGTTTTTGTGAAATTATGTGACAAGTTGGGAGATCTTGAAGATCTCTGTGGATGGGAAGGTCCAGATTACTATTGATATGCATTGTTGCTGCATCCCATTTAATAGAGGGGGGAGTAATATTTGAAAGTACTGGTAGCCACTACACTGGGGTTGATATCAAAGTTCCAGAGATAGTCCTCATTACTGAGTAGAGTTACGTGTTGATGAGTTTGGTATGATAACTTGAGGTCCAGATGGGTGCACAGTACTCAGCTGTTGAGAAGACCAGGGCTATCACAGAAGTATGGAGGACAGCAGCTTTTGCACCCCAGCTTGTGCTGGCAAGCTTTTGATGATATTCATGTGTGCCTTTTTTTTCATGGCAGTCTTTCAGAGGTGATAATGGTAGGTTGGAGAGTGGTCAAGGGTGACCCCAAGGTAGGTAAGAGTCAGGTTATGATGGATTGGGGTGGATTTGGACAGATTATAATGGAAAGAAGGAGGCAACAAAGGCAAGAGTAGTCCAGGAAATGGGTGTATATGTGTATGAATGGGAATGAACATATATATGTAAACCATTACATCATACAAAATATCACCTTGTAAATAATCAAATTTTTAATAATAGAATCCATAAAAGAAAATGCTAAACATTCTCCTAGATCAGAAAAAAGGAAGGACACTAGACTCCTGTGCATTGGCCTAGATGCAGCTAAAACAAGGGGAGAATGCAAATGAAAAACATTTTGTTTATAGGAAGATATGCTGCTAATCGTGTTCAGTTATTATCATAGAAATTACATGTTTTCTGCTTTAGTTATATTCTGCCACAGTTAATAATTAAAACACAAACACATGAAACACTAATTTAATGGCAGACTTTGTAATTACAAAAGTATCCTAAGTGCTGGTTTGTAAACATATGTGAAATTCTTTTGTACGTACTGTAATTAGGATGATCATAAAAAATCAGAGAATCTCTCAAAAGAATAAACTAAACCATTTTTCCAGAAGCATTTGTAAACATACAAGAGTGCCCATCAAAAGTGGTTTTCACAAAGCTTTATGCACCTAAAAATATTAGTTGATCATGTTTATATGCTTATTCGATGTGTATTTCCTAAAAAATAAGTACATTTTCCCCCACAAATTACAATGAAATTGTAACACTGTAACAGAACAAGACAGGGTGGTCCAGGGTAGTTGGTGAAGTCTGTTAGCAGGTATTGGAAGTCTGCATGGAATTGATCCTTCCCTGCTGGGTGCATCTACACATGCACTTTACTATGTAGTAGACTAATTAGCTCTGCAGTAAAGTGCTACCATTTACATGTGTACTGGAATTAGGACACTGTAGATTAATTAACTCCACCATAAGATAGTAAGATAGTACTGTCTCTGACAGAACTTTCTTATGGTAGAGGTCTCAAACGTGCTGAAATGCATGTGTAGACAGTGACAAGGGCTGGCTGGGACACCAGAGGCCTCTATACACCTGCTCTAGGGTGGAGGTGGGGCTCTTTAATTAGAGCAGCTTTGAGAGCCACTCACATTAAAGGACCCACAGCATCATGTGTATTCAGCATCCCGTGTTTCAAAATGCCAGCCACCCAGAGCCTGGGGCTGACCCCTCCCCCCAGGTCCCCTGCCACCCTGGCTTAGAGTGCTGAGGTCCTGGGTGCACATGTAGATGCTGCACCTGGGAGGAGTTGCACTGGAGTTTATTGCTTTGCTTTAATTACATGTGTTGATGCACCCTCTGGTGCATAAATTGACCCTAGATACTGAAGATGTAGTGGTAACTCAAGGACAATGGGTTTAAGTAGAGTACATGTAAGAATGTTGTTAGCTATGACCAAGCCTGGGATTCAATTTATGTCATACGATGGGTTTCTTGTAATGAAAACTAATTTTCTTTAAAAGAAATTATCAAAAAGCTCTATTATTAAAGTTCAGCTCTGCTTGGACTAACAGGTTTCTATTTCTCATTTGATTCTCTGATACTTGTCCTCATTTTTCTCTGTGCAGTTTATGGTACAGAAAAAGTCATGGAATGAAGCAGAACCATAGAAAGGATCCAGAAGGGATGGAGGAGGAAATATTCCCCCAGCCATACGTAAGCCAGATGCAGAGTACAACATAGGCCAGGGTTGATAATATAAAAGTCTAGAAACAAGAGAAAAAGGAAGCTAAGGGAGGATGAGATGAATGAGCAAAAAACAAGAAGGGGGGATGGCTTAGGAGGTCGGGGGGAAGAGAAAAAGAGAGGAGGGAAGAAAAAGGATGAAGGGAAGGGAACTAAAAACCCAAGGGAGACAAGACCTAAGGGGTGAGAACAGCAAAAACATCAACAAGGCAGAAAGCGAGAGAGGATTAGGACTGTAGTCCTACCCCAGACCTTACTTTGAATGGAACTATAAACAACTTCTCATTTCCACTCTGAAATGCTGACAGGGTGCAAAAACAATCCCAGCCTCTTCCAGGGGAATCATTTTCATTTTCTTCTAGTTAGCTTGGTTTTGTATGAAAAGGATTTTTTTTTTCATTTTCTCATTGGATTATTTTAAGAAAGAGAAGTTGTTTGGAACAATGATTTTCAAAAGAAAAGTGAAAATGTAACATAAATTCTGCTTATTGTCCAGAACACTCCCATTTCTCTTCACTGGCCATATCTATGCGAGAGTAGCATTGCAAGGCAAAAACCAGGATGCGACGCCACTGTGCAGTAGTATTAGGCTGCTGTGCAGCAACGTCACAAAAAAGACATTCGACAGCATTACTGCACAGTCATTTAGTACTTGTTTTATACTTGCATCATGTGTGTTGCGGATTGGCCACCCCAGATATAGGCAGAGTGAACAAGAGAGATGGAGAGGAAAATATGATATATGAGCAGTAAAGAAAGTGAATTCATGTGAAAATGGAAGAAAACTGGAAAGGGGTGGTAGGAAGATGATCTGCAAAAGTAGTTTCTGATATGGGCTTGCATTCCAGGGGGAGTGTTTTGTGTCTGCTGTCTCTCATTGAATTTTTACCACCACTTTCAATGTGCTTGCTTGGGAAAGACCTCATAAATTAGGCAGA
>NW_005842012.1:326381-329635 GCF_000455745.1 Alligator sinensis | reverse complement strand
AGGTAGACAGGTTGCTAGAGACCTTATTTTTAGGCTTAATTTTTTTAATTATTCTTTCCCGGTGTTTCTGAAAGTAAAATCTTAACAAACCACACCATCCACCACTGAGCTGGTAGGGTTCTTTGAAGGTCCTTGTTGCTAACTCTACTATCTAAAGAAACGTTTCACCTGTCTTCTGGTTCAGCTGAAAGAGCAAAATAGCTCTCCACATTCACATAGACTACTGGAGTCAAACCATCACTATAGGAATTTTAAAAGAGCATCCTAGTTTTCTAGCAGTTTTCATTTAGAAAGGACATGTTTGGAAACATTTTAATAGAAAATTAGCTAAGTTTGAATGAGCTTTTAAAATTATGTTCATTTAGGTCACATTGCCTATAGACAAAAAGGGAAAGAAAAATATCACCTCCCCTTAATACAGAATCTGAAAATCTTCTCAGTCCACACACACTACTGAACCAGCATCCAACCAACCAGACAAAAGACCTGTTTTGACTTCTGTTCCTATGTCAGCATATGAATTATCCCCTTGTGATATGTCCCATCTTCAGTTGTTACTCTACTGATGCTGCCTCATCATTTATCTCCATTACTCTATGTTCAGCAATTGAAACATCTGCTTCTTAAATCCTATCTAAGCCTGGTCCAAACAACCCAATGAACCTTATTATCTACAAATATCTCAGCACTATTTTCATGGGACATTGGATTGCTTGTGAACACCACAGAGACTGACAAGATGCTTTGTTGTATACATTCTGTACATACTAGCCCTATGGATACAAGTAGTCCAAGTAAAAACTACCAGACTCAACAGAAAGGACTGAAAGTATCCTTACTTTCAGTACCCAACTCCCTGCATTCTGGTAGGTAGGTCACTCTGCTGGGCAATGCAAGTCCTCTCAGGTCCCTTTCTTACTGAAGTGCTCTAACTATTGAGCTATTGGATTACAGGGAGTCAGCATGTCTTCCTTCATCTATGTTTTGTGCAATCTGACCAGGTTGGTATTCTTCATGAAGATGTATTGGGCTGAGTCCTTCAGGTAAGATAGACAGAACATCTAGACTATGAATCCTAACAGCACATGGGTATGAGTTTACATACTTCACATTCCTCTGAGTTCATATAACAGCCAAACAGGGGTTTAAAGTGTCACAACCCAAAGGGTGTGATTTTTGTTTTTGTGTGCTTCGGCACTGCTAAATTGTTCCTGCTAAATTATTGCTTCCTTGCACGGTGGAGTTTTCTGCTGCAAAAGAGAACCCCGGTGCAAGGGAGAATTTCCCGCCAATTTGAAGCTTTCTTTGCAGGGTGCATTTCTTTGTTGCAGCACAGAAATGCTCGTTGCAAAGAGTTCCCACCATTTGTATGCTAATTCAAGTCCCATTATTGGCCAGTTCTAAATTATTCACACGTGGCGGCTAGTGATTGGCTTGCTAGCCGTATAAAAGGCTTGAGTGGTTTCCGCCCAAGTTGGAGGACTCCACGAACAAGGGAGGAGGAGACTTCACGCTGTGTGAAGATCTCTAAGCGCTGCGGATCCTTACGGACCCAGTGCATTTAAAGCAGGCAACAGAGGTCTGATCAACCTCTAGCCTCTCCCCGTCGCTGAGCGCAGTCCAGACGTATCCCTTCCAGCGCGCAAAAGAACCGGACCCACGGAGCCTAGCAAACTTTGTGTGGAGCAGAAGGACCCACGGAGCCTAGCAAACTTTGTGTGAATCCTTGACCGATCTTAGAGCTCTTCTACCCGGGTTCGAGTCCTGCAGGTTTATTTTCCCGTCGCCGAAACCCATTGCGACGTACCCTCGTATTTTATATCTTCCCGTCGCCGGAACCCTTTGCGACGTACCCTTGTGCCCTGCAGGTTCGAGTTTTGTTTTGTTGTCTGTCTGTAACCGCAACTCAAGCAAGTTTTCCAGCCTACACCACTGCCATCTCAGTGTAAATAAACAATCTTTTAAACTACCGCTAAGCGTTTGTGCCTAATTCCAGCTCGACGGCCTTCCCTCTCCGACCCGGCGTGCCTGGGCTGCTGGCCACAGCCTGCGTGCAGCGCGGAAAAGGGCTCGGGTTGCTCCTGGCCTGCACATAAAGATCTCAATCTTCGGCCTGAAGTCTTAGCTGGGTGCCTATGCCACCTTTGGAATTTAGCCGTAGATGCCAACTTTTCTTCCTTCATATTCTGGAATCCTATTCCCCTTCTGGTCCTTGCTGATTTGCTCATATAACACCTAGATCACAGGTGCCTGTGCACCTACGTCATCTCTTTCCTTGTTTCCCTTGTGCACCTTAAACTAGTTGATAACTACACTGGTAGAGAGGGGGATCAGGAGACAGAGAGAAAAAGAACACAGATCATTTCAGTCTGATGAAAGATATCAGCCACCATTCTGGAAGTCTATTTAAAAATAAGATAAGCAACTCATTTAAGCAGCTGTCCTTTGTGACTGTTACTGTGCTTAGGTCAGTCACTGTGAGTAAATGTCACCTTCAATGGCAACCATTTCTGATTGCCCTGTTTTGATTGTTCAATTTTTTTGTAACAAAGGAAAAGGAAAGTTTCTTTTATTAAGTTTTAAAAAATTAACTTCCATGCTACAGTCTTGGCCCTGAACTACTATTAAACACTGAAGCACTTTTACTACTCATATATCATTTTTTTCTCTCCATCTCTTGTGTTCACTCTGTCTATATCTGGGGTGGCCAACGAACAACACACATGCACCAAGTGACATAGGCAGCTACCGTATTTGGCACAGGGGAGATTTGGGGGGGGAAGGGAAGCAGCAAGAATAGTGGCAGACGGGAGGGGGCAGGAGCAGAGTGACAATCAGGGAGGGGGTGGGTCTTAATTTTTGGCATGCTTGCCAAAAAAGGGTGGCCACCACTGGTCCATAGAACCCTCCTATTCTAAGCTCTAAGGAGCCAGAGACATGTTTCTTTCCTGCTAAATTCTATATTTTCTCACATACAAATACACACCTTTTTCCAAAAACTAGCTGCTGGAAATTGTGTGAGCATCTTAAGGAAGGAAATATGGTAACTGCAGCTTCTGCCACATGAGCCTCTACTGGCAGGGAAGGGAAAGTAATGCTGTGCAGGGAACAGTGCAGTGAGCACACTAGCCTTCTTCAGTACTAGCTATAGACACTTCCCCCCACCCACCCACGGCAGAGGATCATTCTGAAGCCTTAGCCCTGGGGCTTGGTTCTGCCTCATTTCTGAAGCAGAGCTGAGCCCTGGGTTCCTG
>NW_005842012.1:312361-326351 GCF_000455745.1 Alligator sinensis | reverse complement strand
GGTGACTCCACAGGCACTGCTGGCTAGGACTGTGCCCTCAGCTGACCTGGCAGGCATTGCTGGCTGCCCACCCAGCTTAGCTTGAGGAGAGAAGAGGGGTCTGGCAGTTTGACTCAACCAGCAGCACCTACTCTGTCCTGCAGCTAGGGGATTAACAGGGCAGCCACAATGTTTTGTTATGCATAATTGCAGCTGCCTGTGGTCACTGACAGATGTGCAGGCCCCCACTCTAACTCATGGCACTTTACATAAAGCATCACGAGTTAGAGCATACCTTCCTGACTCAAAAGATGTTTGCCTATTGGGTTGGAGGCAGGGGATTGAGCCTGCCTTCAGTGGAGGAGCCACCCCTCTCCCCCAGCCCTGCGCCCCACTCCCAGCTCTGGTGCTGTCTGCAAACCCAAACCAGTAGCTCACTACTCCTCCCCTCTCCCCACTGTCTTCCTGCAGACAGTCCCAAGGGTGGGGCTAGGCTGTATCAGCCCAGCCCTGATCTCATGACAGATTAACTCTAGGGAACAAATGTTCCCTAAGGTGCTTCCAAGTAGAATGCCTTCATCTGATCCCTCATTTGATGAGGGTTAATTTGTTGTGTAAATGGCCACTTTACAAGTGCTCTGCAGCCATGTATGTGTGTCACAACATGGCTGTAGAGTGCTTTCAGGGGGATGATCACACAGAAAATGTAACTTTTGTCTGTACCCTATTTTTTCCCTAGGGCCAGTGCTGGGCCACAAAGGGTTGGCCCATACTATCCTGTGGTAGTGGCTGCCATGGTTGAGGTTTGGTCCCTCCCTCCCGCCCTCTGGGTGAAAGTGTTTTTACGGTTGTTCCAGACAGAAGTTCCGGCTGCGGGGCCTGCTCATTGTCACTAGAAGTGACTACAGACCAGCAAACTATGGACTGAAAAAAGTATAAAAAAAGGATTTTTACTGAGTATAAAAAAAGGATTGGCTGCTGGTCTATGGTTTACCAGTCTGCAATCTAAAAAGTTTGGGAACCCCTGCCCTAGGGTAATACTATACTTAACAATATTTTCAAGGACATTTTTTCTTCATTCTGCCTTTTAAAAACCAAGTGCATATCTTCTCCAGGGCTGTGGTGTATGCAAGAAAATATGGTATGACTTATTCTGTCATAACTCCATCTTGATTTGAAGCAAAGCAAGTCTCAATATTAAGGTTAACAGCAGGTAGTAAACCCATCCACTTAAAAGGTGTCTTCTACTGATATCTGAATTTTATTTCAATTTGATCTAGATATCTTCAGGAGAGTTGTATAGGAACTAGAACATTTTTTAGTCCTTCCTGTCAACTAAGATGCACTTACATGAAATATCCATTCAATTTTTCTTTCATCAGCATAGACACTGATCACTCAGACAGTCTGCAAATATAACAGAACTACAAGAATGAGATTAGGCTTTTATTCACTGTAGTCATCTGCTAATATTTCCAATGAGCAAAGTGGGTTGGTTTTTTTGCAGGGGGGAGGGGGGGGAAGGGGAGGTGTTGGTGATATCTGTTAGTGGATCAACTGTGTAGCTGGAAGAGATATTAGACAAGATTCCAGGAACAAAGTGCCCTTCCTCAAGCTTGTCTAACATCTCAACACTAAAGTTGGCAAATATCTACAAGTCTCTTTCTAACCTCCTTATAAACCTGACTTGAGAAATAAAGTGCTGAAAATGCAATATTGGACATATTTAGAAATGATATGCTCTAAATTGAAATATTAGATATAGAACTACTCCCAATGACTTGGATGAAATTAATAGTAAAGTACAGACTTTGTCCAAAACACTTATTAAAGCATATAACTAAAATTATGTAACATTTAGGAGTAAAAGACAATTCACCAGAATCTAAATCTTAAGGGATAAAAAGGTAGTGATTCGTGGTCCTTCAGTTTTTGATAACCCCAACTTAAACAATTTAGACTGAACTGATTTTTCAAAAGGTGGATGCTCATTGCATTCTGAGTATTAGGTTCCTTTAAGACACTGTACGTTAGATGGAAAAAGTATAGGAGGTCAAAATCATTAGCCTCATTTAAAAACATAGATTTTCAAGATACATCCTGAAAAGCCTGAGCAAGCTACACATCATTGGATAAAACACTGCAATAAGTCCAAGCAAAAAAGCATGGAAGCACCCTCAAATTTATAGACAGATGGGACTAAAGAACAGAAATTCTATAAATGACATCATCAAATAAGAATCACCACTTTTGCATGAAGGTACATACTACATCCTCAGTGTTAAAACCTGTAAAGAGTGTCACATGAGGAAAAATATGGAAAAGCATAAATGATACCCTTGTTATACAACACAAAGTAGCAGAGTACAAAAGAATGTACACATCATGGCTAGGATTTTCAAAAGTTTGCAGAACAGGTCTAACTGTGTTCCTAATGAGGGTAGCAGAATTAGTATTGAGAAAACCCCACTCTGTATGCTCATCTTATTTTATGGGATATCTCCTAACTTCTGAATCAATAGTAAAAAACAAAGTGTGTACAAACTACCAGAGGTGTAGTAACATCTCCAGTGCCCGGGGCAATGAGAGAAGGGGGAATATGCTAACCACTGGAGGGGAGGAAGGGAGAGCAGAGTCTTACCTGCCCTATCTCTCAACACTGTGATGGCAGCTGCTACTGTAACAGCATGGGCTTTGTGACAGATATGGCAACATATAAAGAAAGTAACTTTCAGTAGTTTTCAAAGTTCAGCACTTTGTTCTTTTATCAATATTATATGCAACATAAATGACTTCCTGTGACATATGACAGCAGTTCAGCTGCAGCCAGTCCAAGATCAAGGGAAAAGAATAGGGAACATGACAGCCACAGAGAAATGCTTCTTACTCCATTGACTAAGGATGACAGTGGAAGGGGGAAAGGGGGAAATTGGAGCCCACCTGTGGTTCCCTTGAGCCTGGCAGAACCCCAGACCAGAGCTCCCTTCCCTGCCTTCTCCACCTCTCAGCCTGCAGACAGCCCTGGGGGCAGGGCTAAGTGCATCAGCCCAGGCCTGTGCATCTGCAGGGACATACAGAAGTTAATGAAAGTGCTCCAGTTTGGTGCATTTTCATCTGAACCCTCATTAAATGAGGATTCATTTGTCATGCAATCAGGCACTTTTGGGCTAAGTACAGACAGTCAAAAAGCCCAAGGTTGAATCAATTCCATCTTTGCAGGTTAGTCTAAACTGCACAGATTAAATGGAAACAAAAGTGAACAGACATTTACTTTTGACTCAAGAAATACATGCCTGCAGTGGCTCAGGCCAGAAGCCAGGGGGTGCTAGAACAAGGTCTCTGGTTGTGTGTTTACTTCCTCTTCCTGCTGCCCCTGAGGTCTTTGGGATTTGCAGTCCAGATTTACTGCAGCAGAACTCTGCAGGATTGCTCATCATTTCCTCTTCCTGCTTCCAGGTGCCTCTGGGATTTGTAGTCCACAGTTGCAGGCAGCACTAAGTTTGAGTGGGAGGAAGGGGTGTTTAACCCCCATCTCTGGCCCCAGACCCCACCTGCGGTTTGCCTGGAAGGGGCACTTCCCCACCCCACTCCCGCAGACTGCTTCCACAGCTAGGCTTGCCTCCCCTCCTCCCCCCAATTCCCTTGTCAGCCAGCCCTCACTGCTCCTGCTAGGGAGCAGAAGGGTGGGGCCAGCTCTGATCTCTGGAACAGACAATACAGCCCAGCCCAGGGCTGCAAAATGCTGGGATGCCAGGGGACTGTGATTTAACTTGAACCAGGAAGGGGTCTGGGACAGAAATTTCATAAACTGGTTTGACCCAAATCAATCAAGTCTAATACTACATTCAACCAGGTTTGTCTTAAACCAGTTTCAGTCATTTTGAAACTGAAATTTTTGCACTGAAATTCTGTTCTGTTACAGGTTTAAACCAGTTTCTGGTCACTTAAATTGGTTTATGTGTAACTTCTATCCCTAGCTTTAAAATGCTCTACAACCGTGCACTTCTGTCAGGGCATATCTGTACAGTGCTTTCAAGGGACCGATTACACAACAAATATCACTTCTTTGAATGCTCTATGTGTACAGAGCAATTATAACTTAGCTATTCTTGGCAATGTCTCTTCTCTGATTTCATAGACCTCCAGACTGTTTTTAGGTCAAGTTGTGCCTGTTTTTTCCTCAGACCTGAAAAAGAATGCCTTTCACTTGAAAGCTTGTTTATGTCTCTTTCTACCAAGTAGTTGGGTCAATAAAAATTATCACCCACAAAAATCATAGAATCATAGAAAATTAGGGTTAGAAGGGACCTCAGGAGGTCAGCTATTCCAACCTCCAACTCAAAGCAGGACCATGCCCAAGTAAATCATCTCAGCCAAGGTTTTGTCTAGCCAAATCTTAAAAACCTCCAAGGATAGAGATTCTACAACTTCCCTGGGTAACCTGTTCCAGTGTTTTACTACCCTCCTAGTGAGAAAGTTTTTCCTAATATCTAACCTAAACTTCCCTTGCTGCAAGTTGAGACCATTGCTCCTTGTTCTGTCATCTGCCACCACTAAGAACAGTCAGTTCCATCTTCTTTTGAACCCCTCTTCAGGTAGTTGAAGGCTGCTATTAGATCCCTTCTCAGTCTTCTCTTCTCTAGACTAAATAAGCCCAGTTCCCTTAGCCGCTCCTCTAAGTCATTTGCCCCAAACCCGTCACCATTTTGTTGCCTTCCGCTGCACTCTCCAATATCTCCACCTCCTTTCTGTAGTGAGGGGACTGAAACTGAACACAGTACTCCAGATGTGGCCTCACTAGGGCTGAATAGAGGGGAATAAACACTTCCCTTGATCTTCTGGCAACACTCCTAACAATGCAACCTAGTATGCCATTAGCCTTCTTGGCAATCCTTGTTTTTCACATATTTCCTAGACCATCACAGCTACAACCTCAGTTCAACACTACCACAATCATTTCCTTCTTTATTGTTACTTACTTCTTCAAAGAGGAGCTGAGCTAATTTCAATGAATGAAGAAAAAAACCCTTGAAGGACTCCATAGGTGGGCTCTTACACAAAACGGTCAACATTATCACTGTACCAACCTCCTAAGCTAAAAGAGCAGCTCAGTTATTCTGCAGATGGCATTAAAAACACAAATTGTGAGTGTCACAGCACACCTCACTGCCCCACTCCTAGAGAGGGGAAAACTGCTGGGGAAAAGCCCTAGCAGCGATAATGAGTACAGCTGTGGGTTGCCAGGGCAACTAATAAGAGTCAGCTGCCTGTAGGGGGCAGGGCCTGGCTCCTATAAAGCCTAGAGTCAAGGAGCCTAACAGCAAGTATAGCTCATGAGAGCTGCAGAGGTTAGAGCAATTATATTGGGTTACGGCCAGGATGCTTATGTTGTTATGGCCCAGTGCCTTATGTTTGAGTTATAGCCAGGAGGCTCGAGTTTATGTTCAGGCTTTGATATTACACCGGTGGTTTGGGTGAGGCTATAAGGGGTTGGAGGAGGCCTCATAGGGACCCACAGGGGGTGGGACCCTGGCACCAGTGAGGGCGCAACTTGCGGGGTGTGTAGACCCCAGCCCCGGAGAGGGGCATTTTGAGAAGCCCCAGCATGGGCACAGCAGGCCCCAGAGAGGGGGCGATATTATTGAGAAGCCCGGCACGGGCATGTAAGGTCCCAGAGAAGAGGGACTATTGAGAAGCCTGAGACGGGCTTAGTGAGCCCGGCTGTAGGCTAGCGCGGCAACAGCTCTCAGATAGATAGGGGCAGAGTACTGCGGTGGACCCCGATGGAAGGGGTTAGTAGTACAATGCCCCAGGAGAAAGGCAAGGTGCTGCGGTGGTCCCCGGCAAAAGGGAATAGCAGTGCGGTGAACCGGGATCAGAGAAGGTAGCCGTGCGGTTGGCCTAAAGGACCGGAGACCCGCTAGAGGGTCCCTGAGCGGGACAACACTTTTAGAGAAGGCCCAGAGTGGGCTTGACGAGAGTCCCAGTGAGGAGCTGTGTATTAGAGAGAGCCCAGAGTGGGCTAGACTACAGGGGAGACCCAGGAGTGGGCTAGAGTACAGAGGAGGCCCGGGAGAGCGGGCAAGTTGATTTGTGACAGGACAATGTCCAGACCATCTGTGAGGCTTGGGGCGTGGTATTAGGGGTTGGTAGGAGCCACGCGTAGCCCATAAGGCTAGGGTGCCTGAGAAGCACCCAGTGTACCGGGAGACCCCTGGTGGGGTCCGGGAGAACACGGGGTCGGAAGTCCCAACTAACCGTGCCAAGAAGACGTAAGGCAGCCTCCCAACATATATACTGAACATCAAAGACGTGGCGGGTGAGAATAGAGGGTGCCCTTGGGCCGAATTGGCATGGAGAGAGGGCCTTAAGGAGATCACGGCCCTCCTATAGGACCCCGCTGTGATAGTGAGGTAAAGTTATATAGTGTACTACAACCAACAGCTCAGGAATTCTAAAACTTTCTTTATAATGGAGAACTAATGCCATAGTGGGCACTAACCATGATGTCACATACTGCACAGTAGCAATGAGCTGCTGCACAGTAGCTTGGTGCTACTGCGCAGTAGGGTCAAAAATGACCCATGTGCTGCTGGGACTATGCAGTACTAGTGGATACTGCACGGTCATTTAGTACTTGCTAAATGTCTGTGCAGTACCAACTCGCAGTCAGGGGCATGTGTAGACATGCCCTGTGTGGACTAAGTGTTAATAAAGAGTATCCTGTAAACCATAGTCTTATCTATTGATGTTCAAATAAGTTCCCTATTACAAATAAAGCAATTGCTTACTGGAGAGATAATATTAAGAAAATATATAACAGACCACATAATGAGAACCAAGATGATACTTGAACATTTTCATCATGCACTCTGAAAGGGCATTAGAAAGGCAGATACAAATGATTTATAACACTTTTACTACAATATTTCTAAGCAAACAAATTACATTTAAATTTTCTAAAGCAATTAATATGAGTCTTATAAAAATATGTAGTCATTAAAAATTCAAGCACTAGAAGGCATAGAAATGAGAAAAACATTGTCTCTTAAAATTTACATTACACACACACACACACACACACACACACACACACACACACACACTACGGATATATAAAGTTTATGATGTGAAAAAGTGTCTTAAAAATATTCTCATAACAACTTTGAGTCTCACTCCCGAAGTGTATAGGTGCAATCTTTCAACATGTGCATCTCTAATATATGGGCTATGTAAAGCATTGCATTTGTATCTGGAATGGGATTTTCAAAAAAACCCATATTATTTACCAGCAAACTATTGTTGTTTCAGTGGGGCTTGAAGTCCTAAATGATAGGGGTATGCAAAACGGGCAGTATTTTATTCGGATTCAGATTCGTTGATTCAGATCACTGTTTTGATTCGATTCTGCTGAATCCAAATCTGAAGATTCGATGCTGATTCAGAGAATCAGTAATTCAGCTGTAGACGCAGCTTTAAATGTTTTTTCTACATACCTTGAGGTACCAGGCACGGCCCTGCGATGGTGGGGTGGATGGAGTGTCCCACAGGAGCATGGCGGGGGGTGAACCCAGAAGTGGACTGGAAGTACTTCTGGCCCACTTCTGGGTCTGCCGCCAAGCATACAGGGAACCGCAGAGGGACCCTGGGTGCTCCCCCAGACCTACGAGGCACCAGCCAGGGAGAGAGGGGAGGTACCCCGCACACTCCCCAGAGGACCTGGAAGTGCACCAAAAGTGCTTCTGGTCCACTTCCAGGTCCACTGCCAAGCGCGTTGGGGAACCCCTCCCCCGCCCTGCCCGCGCTCCCATGGGATGTTCAGCCACCCCAGCATCTCGGCATTCACGAGCCGCCTGCTACCTTGAGGTATGTAGAAAAAACATTTAAAACTGTGTCTATGTCTGAATCATTGAATCTTTCTGAATCTCTCTGAATTGATTTGGAGAGTTCTGATTCGAGTTGAAAAGATTAAAGGGTCTCCTGATTCAATTCGGAAATTCAGCCACCGAATCTCCACTGAATTGAACCAGCGACCCAAGCTTCGCACAGCCCTGCTAAGCTATGAGACTTTGGCAGAATCTAGACATTTCAATCCAAGGGTGAAATTCAAAAACACCCCGTCTAATTACTTAGGTGCCTAACAGTAGGGAAACATCTGTGTTTTGGTTAGTAAAGTTACTTAGAAATCAAAGTTCTACTATTGCACGTGCCCAGAAGTGCCACCATCTTGCCTAAGCAGAACACCTCAGGACCTCTCTCATAGCTAAGTACATTTAGGATTCATATACTTGATGCCCCTGTACCTAAGTCCCCTGAGAAGCCCAATCTGCTTGGCCTGCTTTGAGCACATGGAATTCACAGACAGTTCCAAGTTCAGTACAACACATAGGCCTTAGGTTCCTAACTCTGCTTTGTGATTTCTGCTCTGAACTGCATGCTACAAATTACATGTGGGGTGTAACACGGGCCCAACCCTTATTACTGAGAGTAGGGCTAGGCAGCAGAGTGCACCTGGGGTGGGGGTGATGTTTTTGGGAGCAGCTCTAATTACAGTGCTTGAAGCATCTTGTGTATTCAGCATCCTGTGCTTCAAAATGGCAGTAGGGACTCCCTAACTAAAGCTCATCAAATGAGCTTTAGTTAAAACACTGCCACCATCATTTTGAAGCATGGGGATACTGAATACACAAGACACCAAGGCTTCTGAAGTGTGCTAATTTATCGAGTTTGCTCTAATGAGCTGTAATTACAGCATACCGGAGCAGGTGTTCTGCACATCTACAGGCACAGACAATGACTACAGGAGAACTGAAGGCCCTTTTGATGAGGCCAATAGAAACCACTGCAGCTGCTGGGACAATGACCACATGCCCAGAAGGGGAAGAGGAAAGGGTCACATAAGTCTGGCTCCTGGGATGCAGCCTCAGGCTGGCCCTGCTAGGCTTACAGAAGGAGTTCTGCAGGGAATCTCATACAGAAGCAAAGTGATTTCAGTTTCATGTTTGTATTGCTGTTTCAGCTGTGAGGCATGAGAATGACTGAAAGAGTCATGGGAGGCCACTGAAGATATTTAGTGGGTGGGCATGGATTATGTTACTGACTTTGAGAGCAGGCTGCCAGAGACCCAGGACCTTGGTGGAGGAGGACAGAGTGAAGCATCTGCAAACTCACTCTGGTTTTTGAGGGCAGCCTAGTGTGGCTGCAAAAAAGTGCCCCAGCCACCCCATTTCCTTGGACTCTGCCAGCCATGTGTCACCTTGTATTTCTCAAAAGAGCTCGTAGATAAAATTTTAAGCATCAGTATTTTGATATAGCTATTAGATCTCATAATTCAGTGTATAACCCATTTAAAAAGGTTATCTTTTTGTGAAGTAAATAAAACATTGATTAATAATGCTTAGATTCTTTTAGTGTCAACTTCTAAGTGAGCCCAAGCCAAGGAAAATAGGCAAAACCCTTTATCTGCTTTGCATAAGGGGTGTACCGATCTCAGCCTCCAGAACATTCCCCCCACGGACCATCAGCAGTGGTCTTCAGGATCGGTTATTTTATTTAAGGAACTGGGATGGAGCTCAGCACCTTGTGATGTTTGGCCTGGGAATGTCCAAAGAAGGTTGAAAGCCACTTTGGCTTTTCCCTCTGAACAGGTGCTTTGTGGATCTAAATTTTAAAGTGTAATTATGAAGTCATTGAAAAGTAAGAGGTAACACTACAATTTAGAGAGAGAGAAAGGGTGTGTCAATTTAAATCTGCTGAGTCCTTAATTGCAGGGGGGGGAGGGTTTCTATTAGAAAACAAAATATTTGCAATATGGGTGAATTTAATAATATGGGTTAAGATCAGGAATCATTTCCACACCTAAAATAGAAATTTAACTGAAACACAGCCTTAACTATGGAGTCACTACTAAATGGCTCCATCATATAAATATACATGTATAATGGACATAAAGTACCTCAGGGATTTTCCTTTAATTCATCATTCTAATGCCTGTCTCTACAATACATGCATGCATACAAACGGTATCTCCCCCTCTGTTAAACATGCAGCATTTATTCTGCTTTTAGATCAAGGATTTGAATGGTGCAGCTTGCTATAATTGGGATTTCCTTTAAAATATTGAACATTTTTTACTGCTAACCACTATCTTCAAAATCCTAGGGCAACGTTCCAAGAGCTTTGATTTGTCCCCAAATGATTTGGTTCCCAGAATGTTTCAATTTCTGGATTTAGCAACCCTGAGCTGTGGTGCAGAAAAATATATTTTAAAAAAATCTTTGAAGCTAGGTGAGAAAGAAGAGCCAAATAGCCAGCTAGAAATTGCAGCATGCTTTATTTTATTTTTTCCAGCATCAGGATTCCAGCCCAGCAGGCATACAAGCATACAGTGTTTGCCAGAAAACACAACGAATGAACTAGATATTGGGATTTAACTTTTTCTAATAATAAAAAGTCAGAGAAAATGTGGCTACTGATGTTAGTTTGGTAATTATCAGCTTCCATATTATCTGTCTTTTTTCACCATTGCTGATGGACACAGCCTGTTGAACTCTACTTTCAAGCTTACAATCCTAGGTATGAGCAAAACTGTGCTTGCATTTTAAACCTTAGAATAAAGGTAATTCCCTTTCTATCCTACCTCCATATCGCCTCATCTTCAATGACAGAAATAAACCCAGAAATCTAGCAGCAGCCCTGTGCCAGGGATCTGAGTTTTCAGTCCTCGGCTTGCTACTTCACTCTACATGCTGGCAATAGCTGGAAACTCAAGGGAACCGGAGAGATTTATGCTTGGCCTTTAAGGAATTTGCATCACTATCCAGCAGCTCCCGCTGAAGTGACATCAATATTTTCCTGAAAAACCTTCTTGCAAGGGAGAAAGGGCCCATGTAGAAGCTAGAGGGGGTTTGTGGTAGAAATTCCAGAAAGGTGTTTTAGGTGCAGTCTTAATTTACCCCTTCATTAATGAGTTGGAAGTGAAAGTAACTAGCCCATAATTAAATTGAAAGGACTTGCAAACTTCAGTGGAGATAGAAAAATAAGGGGCCTATAATAAAGGGATTAGATACACAGACAGAAAAATCACAAAATGACAGGAAAGGTTGGAGGCTGAGAGAAAGGAAAAAAGGCAAAAGGCATTTTACGGTAATTATTTTTAAAATTGATTTGTGTTCCTATCCATTAATTTGCTTCAGACAACACCAATTCCAGGTATTGAGTGGTCAGTACAATACTACAATTAGATATTCAGTAGACATTTAATAAGGGTATGAGGGAGGTCTAAGGTAGAAAGCTAGTTGTGAAGCTTACAATCATCATAAGGTTTGCTAGGGATAGGAACCATATCCATGTGAAGCAGAGACAGGAACCTGTTCTACATGAATATGACTTTGTATAGTCTTACCTATCAGTCTCCATATGTAGGGCTATGCTGGTCAGAGACATGATATTACCCTGATGAGCACAGGAAGAGAGGCATGACTGTATGTGTTTTTAAAGAGAGCTGAATATGTTTGGCTGACAGAAATGTGAGCATTTTTTTATGTTCTTCCACTCCGGTATACAGTGCGGGAAGCTCAGAATTCTATTCTTATCAGTCAGATTGGAAAATCTGGAAACTTGGAGGACTAAAAAATTCATGCTACACATCTATGTTTGTACATGAAGAATTAAACTGGTTAACAAAAATGCAAAATAAAAGGTTGCACATTTGATTTTTGTTTCAGAAAGCACTTCGTGTTGTGGACTCCCTGGACTGTGGAAGTCTACACCATACCCCCAGTAAAGGAGATGTCAGAAGGCAGAGCAAGTACAATATAATAAATTATTAATGTTAGTAAACATTGATTTGTTTAGATTTAATATAGAGGATTAAGGAATGAGGAATGAAAAAATGGGCATCAGGGAGTGCCCCCAGGTAAAATGCAGTTCCATAGTTATAAAAATTTAATTTGACTGCATTGGGAATAATTGCTCTATTTGTAGCAGCCTTATGCCAGCAAGATAACAGTCAGTCAAATGGACATCATCCTGTATATGCTCTTAAACAGCTGAATCATATTTTTTGATTGGAGAATGGTGTTGTATCCAATTGTTATAAAAACCACCCCGTTAAAAAAATAGACTAAGATAAACTAAACATTGAAACATCCTTATGCAAAGCAACTCCCTTTCTAATCTCATTTAGAAGCCAGAAACATTTCTTCTGAAAATTGAAAATCAGTTGCATTGTAACAAAACCTTTTGGACATGTTTCTCACTAGGGCCCCCCCAATATTTCTGCAGATTAAACAGATAAACAGATAAATTATATATATATATATATATATATATGCTAAGAGACTTTTACACTGTTGGGACAAGGTTTAAATTGTGATACAATTTTTATAAAATAAAGCAAAAAAACACAACACATAAAAGTGAACATAGTCTACACATGGGGAATGGTTTAATATATTTTCTGGGCACTCCATGAAAAAATGCCAAAGTGAGGAGCCACTGTCTTAGCTGAAGAGCTGCAGGAAGAAATGTACGATCTGTATCTCCACTAATAACTGTCTTCCATCCTTTTTCTCATCTCCCTTTTCCACCACTCTTCATGACCACTGAGAAAACGTCATTAATAACTGATACAAAGAATCACGCATGTGCATATAGATAAACCAAGGATGACAAAATATCAACTTGCAGTTGCTCAATTGAAAGCCGTATCTGTACAACGGGTAATTACTTTTAATTTAATTAGGACTCCTGGTATTGTTTCTATCTCATAGATTACATTATAACATGTAATGTGTTAAAGTAGCAAGACAAACTGGGGGAAGGCAACTCAGAAAATATTATCTGTTTTGTCTAGCAATAATACCATTCTAGCACTAGCACTTACTACCCATGGCCCAATGATCAGTTCTTATATTCTACCCCTTCTAGAATTTTTCTACATAAAGCTGAACAAATTAAGATGACTTGTAAAAATAATATCTATTTCCAAAAACTGATTTACTAGTCAAAATTCTGCATTGAATCAATGTCCTATATGGTCCCATTACCAATCCTTTTTTCCCTTCAATGGCAAATTCTAATCCTAACTCAAACTTCAGTTAATCAGCTGCAAAGTGTGACCTAAATCACATAATGTAATCCAGATCAACCAGGCTTCAGCAGTTGCAAAGCCCTTTAGGCAGCCAAGAATGCAAGAGTCCTGGGCCAAAGTGAGAACAAGCAAGAAGGGACATGACTCAATAGCCCAGTGATGAGGTCATTCCTGTGGAGGGACAGAAAGACTGAATTCTGGTCCCTGTTCCAAGAACAGTTTTTGCATTTTTACCTTTAAGAGTCTCTGGTTATAACCAGAAAAACCCTGATCCTCCTCAGGAAAGAAGATCCATCACCTGGCTACAGCCAGGATTGCCTTACTTGTTTTCTTTCCGGTCCTCTGATTCTTGCCTTCTTGGCTACACAGTTACTTAGCTGCAGCAGAAGGAAGGTGCCCACACCCAGGCTATTCTACTACATGACTGTTAGGACACTTTTTTGGGAGTAGATTTAAATTTCATCAGGTTGTAGAAGGCCAAGAAACCATGCCCCCCACTTCTTGTAGTCAATATATTGTTATGAACCACCACTAGTCAATTGCTCATCTACCCTCCAAAGAGAACAAGGCACTATGGACCCCAAGATGATGGGGATCTCTACTCCTCATCCCTGGGTCAGACCCTTAAACACTAGAAGGCAGGAATTCAGACACACCCTTCTGCTCAGTGTTTCCTATGGGTTTATTCAAGAAAGAGCCTTGCTGAGTGCCTAAGAGCTCTGAAAACCTTTCAAAGGTACCAAAGGGCCTTGTTACACATTGATTTCAGGCAGCTTCTGGAGCTTTTAACCACTGGATTATCCACACATTAACACCTGAAACTAGTTTTAAGCAGTCTTTAGGCAGCTAAAAGTTATGCCACTCTAGCCTATGTTTATCTGTGATCTGTGTTACCCAGTTCATGTTGCACTAATGTAT
>NW_005842012.1:302132-312344 GCF_000455745.1 Alligator sinensis | reverse complement strand
CCCCCCCTCCCGCACACTGGTCTGAATTGGGTCCACTGCTCCCCACATTGCCCTCTCCAGCACCCCATATCCCTGCTCACTGCCTCCCTGCCCTCTTACTTGTGGCTGCCTACACTGTCTGTCCCAGGGGAGCAGGCAGGGAAGGGTTAATCTGCCTGCCCAACCACTGCCATTGCTATGCTCAGGGCTGGGCTCAGCCTGGAGAAGAGCAGTAGCTTGGCAGTATTGGAATTGGGTCCCTCCCCAGGGATAGACAGTACAGGCAGCCAGATATAAGTGTTGCCCTGAGGGGTCAGGCCAATGCTCAGGCTCTCAATATTGTGCTGTTAGACGGGAAGGCGTGGTATACAATTGCACATGCACACATAAAAATCAATTAAACACACATACACTCACTAGGTGCATACATCCCTACTAGGCATACACACTCACACTAGCAACTCAGATACACACATGTTTAAAATAACCAGTCTAGGTTCATGCATACCTATCACCAGTTTAATCCCATATACACTACACACACCAAATTTAGACAGAATCAGTTACCAACACCTGCACATCCAATACACACGTGTGGATTACTAATTCATATACCACACACACAATGATATCTATATATGTGTATATATGTGTATTTACTAATTCACACACATACCACCCACCTACACATACACGCAGGTGAGTTCCTAAGTTGGGTGTTGTGATGTGTATGTATGTATGTATGTGCTTGGTGTACTTGGGATACCTGGGGAAAGGTTAAGGTAAGAAAGTAGAAGTGTAGGGAGTGAAAGCTGCTGAAAAGGTAGGTGGGGAGAGGGGAAAATGGGACTAAGGGAAAGTGTGGGTGTTAAAGAGGGGCTCTGGTGTGGGAAGCCAGAGGATGGCTCCAGGGCAGCTAGAGAAGTTGCAGGGAGCGGCAGTAGGTGCTGAAAGCTGGATCAAGGCTCCAGCTGCTGGCTAATAGGAGCTGGGAAGCTACAGGGGTGGGGGGAGAATTACAGAAGGGGCGGGGGAAGCCTGAAAACAGAGAGATGGACAGCAGAAAATCACAGGAAAAGTGGCAGGAGAGACTGAAAGGTGGCAGGGCAGTGGGAAAGTAGAGAAAGACAGCAGAAAATCACAGGGAAAAGGCAGTAGGAGTGTGGGGAGCAGGGGGACAGCAGAAAATCACAGGAAAAGTAGTAGGAGAGACTGAAAGGTGGCAGGGACAGCAGAAAAGCAGGGAGAGGCAGCAGAAAGTCACATGGAAAAGGCAGTAGATGGCACGGGAGGCTGAAAGGCAGCGGGAACAGCAGGAAAGCAAGGAGAGGCTGAGAGGTGACAGAATTGGGAGGAGATCAGGAAACTAGCGGAGGGGGGGTTCTGAAGCTGAGAGAGAGAGAGAGAATGAGGCTGGAATTTAAGATAAGGAAGGGAACTGGGATTCAGTAAAACATGACCCAACTCAGGGTTGCAAATGGCAGTGGTTTTATTGAACAGGGGAGATGGTGACACAATGTCTTATTGGTTCCCTTGCACTCACCCACCCACCCACACAATGGCAGCAGGGGTTAGAGAGGCTTGGTGCAGGGGCTGAAGTCCACTGAAGTCCAGGAGGAGAGAGAGAGGCATACAGAGAAAGAGAGTCCAAATTGTAGGAGGAGGTATGCAGGTAATATCTACCTATCCCAGGCTGGAAGTTGATCCTCGATGGCCTGTCAAGGTCTCCTTCAGCTCGGTGTTGTCCAGAGTGGGTCTCCAGCAGGGTCTCTGGGGTGGATAGGTAATGTGAAGCTGGTCTGGTCCAGATGGAAATCCATGCAGGGATGTGCAGTTTTGGGTTTCTGTAATGGTGGGGTACAATGGTAGAGTTGCTGTTTCTGCAGGGTCTTTTGTCTTTCAAATGCTGGGTTCTTGTCTCTGTTCCTGGGTGAGGTCCATGGTTCCTGGATGAATCAATGCGAGGTGATGGCCCAGTTGTTACAGGCCATTCAGTAGAGGCCTGCTACCATTGTATTTCAGTCATTCCCAATCACTCTCATTCATCTGGGAACCAATTTACATGGGAGGGGTATATGAATCATACAGTTGCAACACAGGGGATGCCCAGGCAGAGGACACAAGATGGAGACTTAACATACAAAATGGAACTTGACATTACTTTGTTTCACTTACAAACACAGGCCTAAACCATACAATATCCATACGAAACAAAAAAAATCAATACGAAAATTATAATAATACAATATACAACAGTAAAAATCAATACAAACCTAATAATAATACAATATAAAACAGTGGATATCCAAAACCAAAAACTTGCTACCAAAATAAAAATGTTAAAGCTTATCCTAAGTCTGAGCTTGCTTATGATTGTCTATAGGGAATAGAGAGGGAGAGAAAGAAAAGCCAGAAATAATTGAGGAAGGGAAGGGAATGCATATCTATCATATATGTATTAAAAAAGAAAAACTGGGGGGTTTGCTACATAAGCAGGGCTGGGGATGTGGTGGAGGAGCCCTGAGGGCAGGGAGGAATGTGGGGGGGGGCGAAGAATGGGATTCTTACTTTTCAGTCCTCCAGGCCTCTGTTACAGGCCTGAACATGTGACTGCTTCAGTCTTGAGCTACACTAACATTGATTAACATTTGTGCAGTTCACAGGGTAAGGTGTAGCAAAGCCCTAACACTCCTCATTCCCTGAACCCAGATCCTACACACCTAAAGCTGCATATTTGGATCACATTCCTGAGGCATGGCACCCATTTTTAGGTGTGCATAAGCCTACATGGAGGCACCTGTGAGGCTGATTTGGCTCTGCTCCTGAATGCCTAGAAGTGTGCCACTAGCCTATACCCTCTTCATTTCCAAACTAAAGTGCCTGCAGTTGGTTATATGAATCATGTGGAAATTGCAACTGGTTCATCAAGAAAAAACCCACCTTCTGTTAGGCTGTGGCCCTGAGCCCAGAACGTGGCCTGCCTGCTCATCCCAGTCTGCCACCTCCTCAATACAACACTGTGGCAGACACAGGTGGTCAGAACTCTTCATGTGGGCCTAGCCAAATACCCACTCCCTGCCACTGGAGTGCCAGCCTAGGTCAGCTCATCCTTCACCTAGGGTAGCCACTGGTCCTGTTTTATACTGGTTGTCCTGTTTTTAAGCCCTTCCCCCCTGTCCATTCCTGAATGAAGAATGGATTGCAAAAAGTCCTGTTTTTCAGTTCATTGGTGGAAATACATGTCAGTCATTTGTCCTCGTGATTCTATTAGCTGTGCGTAGAAGTAGGGAAGTGCACAACCCGGAGGAAAGGGGTTCTGAGCCAGCCACGGATGGAGGGAGGTGGTGGCCCTGCCCTTTGCTACTGATTGGCTAAGGGGCCCACTGGCCCCACCCCTCACTATTGATTGGCCGAGAAGGTGCACCTCTCACCAAGGGGCTGTCCTGTATTCTGGGGATGCATCAGTGGCCACCCTACCTTCACCCCTTCCAATATAAACCCTTAACCCAGAAAAGGAAGTATCTTGGTAACAAGGTTTAATTCTGTACCTAGGCGACCGCACCCTTGACTTGTGCTGATACCAGCTTCCTGAAAGACTCTCCGGATACCTGACCCAGCTTGCACAGGGACTCCAAGTTTGGCCTGACCCTTATGGAACCTGACCTAAGGGCCTTGGTTTAATTTCCTGGATACCTGACCCAGCTAACCTCCTGACCTCACGCTCTGCCTCAGTTCCCAAGATGGATATCTTGGCTTTCCTACATTTGGACTTGGTACATTCCCTTTGGACCTTTGCTGCTTTTCCGGACCCTGAGGTGACCCCCATACCTGGCTCCCTACAGTCCAGCATGACACTACCCTACACCAAAGATAGTACATATCATAGGAATACTGCAGCCTTTACTAGCAACTTTGGAAGTCAAGAGACATTTCAAGGTCTTGTGGTGTTCAAAATGACACAAAGGATTTCAGTTGGCCATGTCCCTATCTAGATCTTGCCACTACAACTAGAGTCTGCAAAGTGAATTCTGAAAAGCCTGGAGCAGAAACCTTCATAAAACACAGTTCTAAGCTATGGAATGCCGCAAGACCAGAGATCAGAATAAGTCTGTAGCAGGCTTACCTTTCAGAACTTGGGTTGAGTCCCAGGCTTGAGATCCTGCTGTTTTGATTGGTGAGGCCATCCAACAATCAGGAGGCAGCAAGGGAAATAAAGTCATGCCCCTTTCCTGTGAGAAGGGGGAGAGGAGTTCCCCCAGACCTGATTGAAGACTGCAAACTGTCAGGTCCAGAAAACTTCAGGGGCAGAACCCTGGAGTGTATAAAAGAAGCTTCATGCCCAGCATGAGGGAGATGTGTCCAGAACAGAGAAGAGAGAAGAGCAGGGCTTAGAAAAGCTGAGAAGAGCTGCTCAGCGGGGTGAAACAGCAGCCCAGGAAGAGCCCCTGAAGACTTCTATCAGCAGGGAGTGGCAGATGGCTCCAGCGGTTAGGCTCTTGGTGCATGGCACGGCGTGTGGCATTCAGATCCTAGGAGCTGTGTGAGGTGGCTCAGGTTTGCAACCTCTGGTGTCCAGCCAGAGACATGGTACACAGGCCGGTGCAAGGAGCAGGATCTTTGGGGCCCCTTGGGTGGCTCAGGTCTACAACCCCCAGGACGAGGCTGGGAGCTCAGTGGAGGAGGCACTGCATGGAGGGTGAGAGACCCTGGGAGCCGCTCTAGGTGGCTCGGGACAGCAGCTCAGTGCACACAATGCTGCCCAGAGGGCCCAGGAGCAGACCAAGCCCCAGTGCTGTCCAGGCCTCCAACCCCTAGCACAAGGCGAAGCGCCCACTACATGCAGCGGTGCATGTGGCCCTAAGCCAGGCTGGTGGCAGCAGAGTTGGGCAGCAGGAAAGCCTGGTGGTGAACAGAGCTGAAGCTGGAGAATGGGAGGCAACCCTCTGGGACTGTGGAGTAGTAAGTTACCTTGGAGAGAAGGTCCCAACAGGGCAGGGACCCCCCAGGGTTGCAAAGGGGCACCATGTGGGCCGCTCCTGGGTGATAGTGTGGGAGCTTAGGAGTCTTTGGGGTCTCCCCCTCCTTTTCTTTCCCCCTACTCCTTTCCTGTAGTGGTACTTTGGGAGTGGGGCCCCTGCCCTGGAGGGCACCCAGGTAGGCTAAGGATTGCTTGTTATACTTGTAGACTGTGCCTTATAGTTTATGTGAATAAGTTGAAGGAATAGTTTGTATATTAATAGACTTATAAGGTTGCCCGATCCATATCCTTTGTTCTGCGTTCTGTGTTGTTCTGTGGTTCATCTGTATTTTTAAATAATAATTGGTTGTGTGTATATCTATATATGGTATAGGGTTTATTGTTTTGTAAATTTGTACCTATATATATAATTTATGTCCTTACCCTTTAATGGTTTTGTTGTAATAATACATTTGTATATAGTTAAGTAATTGATTGACTGGGCCTGACTCTACAGGGGACTGAGGTGGCCACTGGACTGTTGTGTCCCTCCACAGTACACCACCCAGCCAATAATTCCCCCAATTGGAGAGGGGAGTACAAACCCAAGTACACCCGGGCTACGAGTCCAAATTTCTCAGATACAACTCATACCCTGAAACAAAACCTTTTAAATCTTTCAGGAAAACAATAAAGGCAAACAAGCAAACAAGAACAAAGACAAGGAGTCTGTGAGCAGTTACTCAATGTGGCAGAATTCAGTGCAACTCTTACTTATGCACATGGTTCAAGATTTAGTGTATGTGTATGTAAACAAAAGTATCGAGTTAATACATATTGTCTTCCTTCTAAAGTATACTGCATAAAATAGTTAACATTGGAGGTTATTTGTACAGTACAGCAGTAATATTAGGTAATTTAGATCAGGAAACATTATATCAGTAGTGAGTTGATTTGTTTTCTTCTTTCCTAACAGACCTTACTGGATATTATTGCTTTTATTTGTAATACCCCATGTCACAATCAGGAGGGCCTCATTGTTCAGTGTAAAACAGAAAAGACAGTACCACCTTTTTATCTTCTTACAATTCAGTCTTTAGAAACTCAAAACATAATGGAGTTAATGCAGTGCTTACACCTAGATTCCCCGCTTCCCCATGCTAGCTCATTAATAACAGATACAGAAATAACATCGAACTCAGCTGTTTTCAGTGTGGACAGCATTTTGTCTTGGCTGTTGGCTTACTTTAATGTCATCTCATATTTCTCCCTGCATCTCAGTGTCAGTTTTAAATGGTTTTGATTCATGCATGTAGATCTTCATATCTACATTGGGATGCTCCCCTTCTGCCTGTCCTACCACCACAGAAAACACTATTACACAGCTCCTTTAAAGGTGGATTTGTAGTGAGCTCTTACTGTTGATTTCAGCTGTAATTAACATGCCTCTAAGTCAACGTTAGTGAATCTTATTTTGATATTGTTTGCAGTCCTTTCTCACTCAGTCTTTTTTTTTTTTGGCTATACAATTTAGCACAACACACACACACATACGTGAGCACACATGTGCCAACACACACATTGCACAACCCCACCATGAATACTGCTTTGCAGCCCCCTTTGGGTGTGTTTGATTTTCAGCTGCTTGGTAACTCAGGCAGTATCAGAGTTTGACTTGTTCTTCTCATTTCAGGCCCCTAATGAAATTTCAGGTCCCTAATGAAGAGGACAAACAGGCAAATGGCTGCAAGCATTCAAGCCTGGAAGGGGCTTTGTTGCCAGTTCATTATAGCACCACTAATGAGATTTCCATCCAATTTGTGGGACAGCACAGCTCAACTCAAAAAAGAGACAGAGCCACCAATATAGCGGGATTACTATGCCTTATTAAAAAAAAAGATAACCTTTGTAAAACTCAGGGTGCATTGGTTAGAGTCATGTCTTTATACACTGGGACACTACATAAACAATTGCTAGATTAATCACATTGCTCTCATCAGCTTGGCACCTTGCTCAAATAATGCAAAACTCCATGCAGTAATAAATACATGATTTATGAACGAATTTCAAATAAACCACAGTTCATAAGATTTTGCTGTCTAGCAGAAACCAATCCTGCTTATAACATGTTTTCAGAATGTTACTTTATACTTGAGATGTATATGTTTGTAAAATGTTACTTTTATATTTGACATGTATAAAATAAAAGAGGTGGAGGTTGACTACAGGTACTTTGCATGAGTTGAAACACACACCAACCACTCCAAAATTTGAAATCTTAAGTACAAGATCTGAGTGATTCCATTATTAAAACACACAGCAATCTGACTGCCAGATAGGAACAATAAAATAAGGCCTTCTGAATTAGACTTCACTACAGATTAGTTAAGGATCCCTAGAAACTTCCCCCACCTTTTTCCAGCATAGGTAGATGCTGACAGTCTCAACGAATGGTGCTTGCTCACTGGCTTTCGCTTGCCATGAGGAACAAACAACTACTGGTAATAACACATAGAGCCTTGTTACACAGTAATACTGGGTGGTTTGGGGAGCTCTTAACACCTGGATTGTCCACACATTAACACCTGAAACTAGTTTTAAGCACACACTAAGTGGCTCAAAGTTACTCCTTCCAGGGCAGGATTATCTCTGATCTGTGTTACACTAGGGTGTAATCAATCCAGGCTACAGGTTAGTGTAAACAGTGACCCCTCCACCAGTGGCTGGCCTGGATCAGGCACACTGCTCCTCAACCTCTCCAGTACCCCAAATCCCTGGTCATTGCCCCTCTGCCATCTTCCTCCCCCACTTACTTGTGGCTGCCCATGCTCTGTCTCAGGGGAACAGGCAGAGAAGGGTTAACCTGCTGTCTCAGACAGGCTTAAGGGGAAGAAGAGCAGCAGCTTGGCAGCAGGGTCAGGCAGGAAGGTTAACCCTTCCCTGCCTGCTCCTCTGAGACAGGCAGCACAGGCCGTCACAAATGGGGCTGGGGACACAGCAGGGGAACCCCAAGGGAACAGGGGGATTAGGAGAACCTCAGGAGGCAGGGAAGAAGCCCAGAAAGGGAATGGGAGGTGATAGTTACCTTTCAGTCCTCCCAGCTGTTATTAACCTGAACAAATGATTGCTCCAAATTTGAGCTAACACTAACACTGATTAACATGTGTGAGGCTGACAGTGTAACATGTAACAAGGGCTATAGAAAAATAGGTCTGGAAGAGACTTCAGGAAGTCATCTAAGCCCAACCCCTGCTCAAGGCAGGAACATCCCTGTGCAAACCATCCCAGCAAAGCTTCTAAAGATGGAGCAAGCAAGGTTCTTTGAGTAGATGTGATATCTTCTATTAGAGCAAATGAATAGTTGGAAAAAAGTTCTTGGCAAGCTTTCGGACACAGTCACCCTTCTTCAGGTATAGGGAATCTTGGCTGTTCAGAGACTCCCTATGCCTGAAGAAGGGTGACTGCACCTGAAAGCTTGCCAATAACTTTTTCACAACTACTCAGTTGGTCTAATAAAAGATATCACATCTATTCAAAGAACTTTGCCTGCCTATGTCCTTAGAGCAACACAGCTACAACCACAAACCGAACAACCTTTTTATGTAATCTGTTTCAATGCTTAACAGTGGTTTACACTAATTGTAATTTTTCATTAGTAACTCTTAGAAAGTTCTTCCTAACATCCAACCTAGATTTCCTTTTCACAGTTTAATTCTACTATGCTGCCAGCACTGCTGCTTTCTTCTGGACTTTCTTCAATTTGTCCAGGTCTTTCTTCATGAACGGCACGTGCCCCCGGAGGCTGGGGGGCATGACTCTGCTAGCAGCGGTGAGAGCATACCAGTGGTGGTGGGAGGCCGTAAGTGCAGAGCTCCCGCAGACACCGCTGGCACTGTTGGCGGTGGGGGGGCAGGTTGTTGAGCACTAACCAGGGATCAGTGACCACGTGCAGGCACCGCTAGCAGCATCAGCGGCAGCCAGTGGCAATCATGGACTGCCCACAGACACTGGTGTCAGGGATGGGGTGGTGAGTGGCGACCACCCACAGTCCCCAACCATAATCTCAGGCAACTGGAGACTCGATCCTCCACAGAGATGCTCTGGTAGCCAGCCAGAGCATCTCTATGGCTGGCCCATGCCCTGATGCTGAAACATGCTGCCTGCCTGTGCAGGGCAAGCAGCGGTGCAAGCTGTAGGGACCTCAAACCAGGCTCCTGACAGTTAAGTAGGGAGCGAGGGGGCAAGGGACTGTGGGGGGGACCCCATCCAGCCCTAGCCCTAGCCCCTTGCTCGCTTCCCCAGCTTCCCGATCCTCCCCCAGCTCCCAAACGTTCTCCCAGCTTCCTGATCCCCCCATCTCCCCCCCACCACTCCTCCAGCTCCCTGATTGCTTCTCCCGGCCCCACCCCTGCCCCCCACACAGGCTGCAATCATTGGCATTAGCAGTGGTGGTCGGGGCCACTTGGATCTTTGTGGCAGAGCTCCCCATGGGGCACGGGGCAGCTGGGGGCAGCGGGGCTCAGCCCCGGCCACCTGGCACCTATGCTGCCACATTGCATGGGTGTGGCCCAGCTCAGCAGGGCACCGCACAGTGCCGCATGCTATCTTGCATCTTCAGGCTGCTAAGGCTGAGTAGAGCTAAGCCCTGGGTGACAGCTGCAGCACCCCTGAGCTGCCAGACAGCACGTGGTGCTGTGTGACACCCTGCTGAGCCAGGCTGCACATGCACGATGCAGCAGCTGCAGTGTGGGTTCCAGGTAGCTGGGGCCAAGCCCCATTGCCCCCCGCTGCCCTGTGCCACACAGGGGGGCTGTGCCATGAGGCCTGAGTGCCCCGATCGCCACTGCCACTGCTGGTAAAGTGTGGGTGGTGCAGAATGCTGGAACCGAGCAGGGGAATCCCTGAATTGTCTCCAGCCTCCCGATCGTTGCCGTGCTCATCTCCAGCCTCCTGCTCATTCTCCTGCTCTCCATGTGTAGACATGCCCTAGGTGTTTTAGGTAGTTCCTTATTGATATGCATCAGTGTCTTTCCAGGTATTGAAGTTAGGTTGATCAGTCTTGGGGTTTGGGGTCTTCATTGCTCCCTTTTTTCAAAATGGATGCTCTGCTTGCCCTTTCCAATACTTTAGAACTTCACTTGACTTCCATGAGATCTCTGAGAAAAAAGCCAATGTCTCTACAATTACCTGAGTCAATTCCTTAACTACCTTAGAATGATTCTCATCTGGTCCTGCTGATTTAAAAACACCCACATTTTAAAGTACACTCTAACCGG
>NW_005842012.1:290602-302101 GCF_000455745.1 Alligator sinensis | reverse complement strand
TCCCTACTCTAAACTGACTATCTCTGCCCTATCCTTGTTGCTAACTGTAATTGTCATCTGACAGTTGACCTTTTTGTGATGAAGACTAAAATAAAAAAGGCATTAAACACTTCTCTGACTTGTCCATTAGCTTTTCCTCCTCATTTGGTAACTTTCCCTGATCTTTGTTTTATTCCAAAGATAACAATATAGAAGAAGCATTATACGCAAACATTGTGGAATGTTTTTATGTCCCTTGCCAGCTGTATCTTGATTTATGATTTGGTGGCAATCCTGATTTTGTCCCATATATGATCTGCAACACTTGTCCTTATTAATATGCCAAGTGTACACTTTTTGTGAGATTCCTTTTTATGTTTCAAGTAATTAAAGTGTTCACTGTTTAGCCAAACTGGTCTCTTCCATATACTATCTTTCCTTTGCATCAGAGTAGGATGCTTTTGTGCCCAGAATATGGTCTAAAGTACGACTAGTTTTTGTGGAACACTCTCCCCCTTAGATTTGCCTCTCCTGAGGACCTTGCCTGCCAATTGTCTAATTTTTCTTAAGGTCTGCTTTTCTGAAGTTGAGTGCTTTTATTACACTGTTCTTCTTCCTTCTGTTTTAGGATTATGAACTCCTGAACACTTTTACCCAAGTTACCTTCCAACTAGCTCCTACCTATTCACAGATAGCAAATTAAAAACTCCCCCCTCATTGGTTTAGCTCTACCACCTGTACCAAAACCACGTATTCCCATGCACAATTCAAAAACTTGCATAAAATTCTGTGTACTGCTGGGTTACCCTAACAGCAGATGTCATGATAAGCATGAAGTCTTATGATTTGGATTTTTAATTAA
Organism: Alligator sinensis; assembly: GCF_000455745.1. Classification (NCBI taxonomy): domain Eukaryota; kingdom Metazoa; phylum Chordata; order Crocodylia; family Alligatoridae; genus Alligator; species Alligator sinensis. The sequence continues at coordinate 301,260 of NW_005842012.1, read as the reverse complement.
TTGTTTAGAAAAAGCATTATCTACCTCTTTCTCCTGGTTTGGTGATCTATAGTAGACAGCTACCATTTTCAACAGAAAAACCTTCAGAAATTTTCAATAGGACTATTTCCCACTTTGTTTTGGATTTCAGAATGAGGATGTATACCAGGGACAGGCAATTATTTCAGCTGCTTAATGAGTTTTGGTGAGCTGTTGAGGGCCTCGAGGGTAATCCCACCCCTTGACAGGTGCTCTGTCCCCTAGTTGCCATGTTGGGACCAGAAGTCCCATTCCTTAATCCTGACCTTTGCCAATAGATGTCCCTCTCCTTGCTTCCCTGGAAATACTCCTTTTGGGAATGGAGGTTTGAAATTGCCTAGTGGGCTAGATCTGGCCTGCAGGCCGTATTTTCCCTGCCCCTGATATATACTCATCCATGAAAATATTCCAATTGTGAACTTCACATAAATCTCAATTATCCTGTTTACATCATAATTTTGTGTGTGTTTTTCTTGTTTCCAGTTCTTCCTGCTTATTCCCCATACTTTTTACATTAGCATATAAACACAACTACAGGACAATCAGCTACTCATCTAATTTCCTTCTTACTACATTGTTAAAACTCCTCATATTGTTCTTCATCCTTGACCTTTATTCAGGTCACTTTGTTTTTTACTGCCTCTAGGTTTTTGTCTCCACCCCCACTGAATTTATTGTAGAGCCCTTCTCTGTTATTGGGTCTTGGAGTCCTCTTGCACCTTTGGAACTTTTGGAAGTAACATGAAAAACTCATATACAGAAGAGCCAACATCTCAAGCTGTTGCTGTTTGTCAATAAGGTTGCAGACAGCTCTATCCAAAGGCATGTGACTTTTAACAGCAAAGTCCTGCAACAACAATTTTCACAACAACAAAAACTATGCTCTGTGATTGAAAGGAGTCTGCTAAGTTTAATAGGCCTAAGTTTAATCACCCTGTAGAATTCTACCATGCAAGTCTTAGCAACAGCTACAGTGGAAACAGATTTTTTTTGTTTTTCAGCCTATGGGACGGTATACACCATTAAAAACTCTGAATACTGCAGTGGATCAATTTGAAAAGGAAACTTCTGCCAGAGTGACTCAAACCATCACTGGTCATTTATAGGCCATGATGATCTGGAGGACAGAGCTACATCTAGGAACCTGTAGAGGCCACTTTAAAAATACTAGATAAAAGACCATTTCAGTGTTCTGTAGTGTTTGATATCAGGGCAGCCTAGAACTTCACAGACTATTAGTCTCAGAGCGCAGATGTAACAGGGCACTTTGGCCCTGTTACTATGAAAGTGCTGAAGAAAAACCCACAAGGCCCATTTAAGAAGGGGCAAGGACTCAGGCAGCATGAAGTTGGCTCTGGAGAAAGACATGGGGCTCAGCTCCCCAAGGCCAGCAGAGAAGAAGTCTCTGATCATTAGGCCACAAGGCGAGAATGAGTGGTACAGGCAACAGTAAACAGTCACTGGAGGGTAGAAGGTATGCTAATAGGGCTACCAGTTCCTATGGGAAACAAGCTGCCCAAAAATAGGCTTCACAGAAGCTGAACTCCAGGGCAGGTCCAAGGCTGTTTAATGAGGAGCAATTGAGAATAAATAAGTCTATAGATGGAAAATCTCTGTGTTGGGCTGAGAGGCAGGGGTTAACTGACAGGTATATAGGATTGCCTCCAGGGCATGTGAATCATTGGCCCTGACTGCTGGTGGAAGAGGACCTCTCTTGCAACATGTAAGGCATTTAGGCCCCGCAGGAGAAGAGGAACTGCTAGCAGGGGCAGGGGTGCCTCTCTCTGTTGGTGAGTGTGCCTGCGTGCGTTAAGATTTTGGGGTTATATTTCTGTTAAAGATTTATTTATAGCAGCTGGTGGCGGGGGGCGGGGGAGGGGAAGGAAGGGAAGGTTTATAAGGGTCGGTATGGAGCACACTGCAATTTTAGCCTTTTCAGGGCTTAAGGGATTTGTAGAGAGATAGGTGGAAGCTGGAAGAAAGGGCTGAAGCCACAAAAGATAGGCTGACACCAGAACAGGGCCAGCATCTGAGTGAGCCAAGGATGAGACAGCAGAGGCTGACACTGGGCCAAAGGCCCAAGGAAACAGGAAGTAGGAGGGCCTGGAGGCTGAGGGAGAGGGAGACTTAAAACTTTATTATAGAAACTTTAAAAACAAATGGTGAAAGTGCAGCAGTATGCGGCCTTCTCAGAGGCCAAGCGTGAAACGCTTGTCAGCAACAAAAAACACCTTGTCATTGCAAACTGAAATCTCCTCTTCCATTCCCCTCATGGGGTTACGCATGTAAGACCAGCTGTCCACCTTAACCTTGCAGAGTGCACCCTCACTGACCCAGCACAATTCAAAATGGTCCATGTTTTGTTGGAAGAAGTGTTCAAATTCAAATGTGACACATGCCAAGACCAAAATGGAAGAGTTGGAAGGCGTTGTCAGAGCCAGTCCATGCAAGCTGATTTCTGCGGCTTTTCAGAGTTGTCATCTTGGCTAGGATGCTGTTGGCTTTTTTTGCAACAAGAGCACACTGGCTCATATTCAGCTTATGCTCCACTGTAATCCCCAAGTCTTTCTCTGCAGCACTATAGCCTAGCCAGTCATTTTCCAATGTGTATTTGTGTATACAGTTATTCCAGCCTAAGTGCAGGACTTTGCACTTGTCCTTGTTGAATCCCATCTCATTGATTGCAGACCATTTCTCCAGTCTATCCAGTGCCATATCAGGCTGTGAGCAACCAGGTCTGGGAGTCACCTCAGAGCTGGGAGAAGCCAGGAAATCAGAAGCCAGGGGATGTGTCCAGGGAACTGAGTCAGAGATCTGGAGGGTCAGCAGAGTGTGATTAGGAGGCTAGCCAGTTCAGGGATGCAGTGAGTCTATCAGAGTCAGTAGTAGTACAATTCAAGGGTGTAGCATCCTAGGTACAAGGTTGCATTTTATTGCCTGGACTCTTACCCTTTTGATTCAGGGGCTTATATGGGAAGGGGTAGGAGGTCAGCTGACCTTGGCTGGCTACTTTGATGGCAGAGTGGGCATGTGTCTAAGCCCAAATGATGTGTTCTGGCCACCTGTGTCTACCCCAGCATTTTGCTGGGGAGGTGGTAGATTGGGGTGAGCTGCTGGGCTTGGCTAGCGAAGGCACTGGGTTCAAGGCCACAGCTTGACATCTAGGCCTTTATGCATCTGTAACAGGCATCGTTTCCGAGCCGGGCCAAGCTGTGGCCCGCTCACCTGTTCCTGCGGCAACCGCCCGCCTTCTCGCCTGCCATGTCTTGATGATAATTAACTAACTAGCGGGAGGCTGCCATTGTACTACCCCGGTGCCAGGGGGCGCTATCTGCGGCTCCTTCCTCCCCAATACCACAGCCCAAGCCTCGCGGATGTAATTGCTGTTATCTTCGTTCTGCCCCCTTTCTGGGCTCACTATGCTCAACTTGAGCTCAATCGCCCCTCTCCGGGGCTGGGGTCTACGCACCCCGCAAAGTGCGCCCTCACTGGTGCCTGGCTTGCTGTGCCCAACTTGGGCTTACAAAATGGCCTCCTTCCTGGGAGCTTGCCCCACCCACGCTAGGGCTTCGCCAGAATGCCCTTCCCTAGGGCTGGGGTCTATACACCCTGTATGCTGCGCCCTCCTGGGCGCCGGGGCCCCCACACACTGCTGTGGGTTACCCCTGAGGATACTGCACCCTCACTGGCGCTAGGGCCCCCACCCCTGTGGGTCCCTATGAGGCCTCCTCCAACCCCTAATAGCCTCACCCAAACCACCGGTTTAATAAACAAAACGAAACACAAGCCCCTAGGCTGCAACATAACTATAAGCCGCCTGGCTACAACCACACTGCTCCGACATCTTGGAGTTGACTCTCACGCAGTACCTGCAGTTACTTCTCGCATCTCTCCTCCAGGAGCTCCTGCCTCTCTGGCTGCTGGCAGGGAACTGCTAGCCTGGCCTCAGCCCTGGGCTTTATAAGGGCCAGGCCCTGCCCCCTTCTGGCCAGCTGACTCCCATTAGTTGCCCCAGCAACCCGCAGCTGTGCTCATTATGTTCTGCCAGGGCTCTCTCTCCCTGGCAGTTTTCATTCCTTAGGAGCAAGGAACTGAGGTGCCCTGCGACAGCATCCTAACCCTACCCTTCAGAGTGTTTGCAGTTCCATCCAACTTAGCATCATCCACGAACTTGCTAAGTATGTACTCGATCCCATCATCCAAATCATTAATGGCAATGTTGAACAGTACTGGATCCAGGATGGACCCCCAGTTATTACCTCCTCCCAACTAGACTTTGAGGCCTACATGCTGAGTACAGTGATCCTTCTGGACTTCTTTTCCCATCAGACTTGCCTCCCAGGTCCCTGTGCTTGTTAAAATTTGCTTTTCTAAAGTCCAGTGTCCTTATTCGGGTGGACCTTCACATTCTCAACCAATTCCTCCTTGCTTGTCAGCAGTAAGTCAAAAAGAGCTTCCCTTCTCATTGACTCCTCTACCTCTCAGATAATCAAAAAATTATCCCCAGCACACTCCAGGAACTTGCTGGACTGCTTGTGCACTGCTGTGTTTCCCTCCCAACAGCTAGCCCAATAATTAGTCTTTCATGGAAACCAAGTTCTGCAATCTGGAAACTTCCATCACTTATTTAAAGAAGGCCTCATCTACCTCCTCCTCTTTGTTTGGAGGCCTGTAGCAGATGCCCATCATGAAATCCCCCCTGCTGCCCCATGATCTTTACCCTGAGGCTTTTAACAGAGCTACTATCCACTTCATGCTGCACATCTGGACACACGTACATTACCTTTATATATTGCCTTTCTCTGGTCTATCTTTCTTAAACAAACTATACACATTTATGACCATATTCCAATCATGGGTACTATCCTACCATGTCTCTGTAATCCCAATTACATGATAATTCTGTGGTTGCACTAGGATTTCCAATTCTTCCTGTTTGTTTCCCACACAGGACAAAGCACAGTCCCACCAGTCAGCCAGGGCTTTGTCCAAGAGTCACATGGACCAAGCTGAGTCAAAGAGGTAGGTCAGCTTGATGGCATGAAACCAGACCAAGGAAGCAGTGAGGTGACTATCAATGCCTCATGTTGCAAGGCCAAGTTATGGACCAGGGGCTCCTGAAGCAGCTCTGGAAATCTCAGGTACTGCCTTGGGGTCTCATTCAGAGGTAGACCTGCCAGGTTTGGAAGATGTTGTAGTAGAAGGGTAGCAGAGCATCTGAGTGAAAAAAATGAGGATCCAACAGGAAAAGTTCCTGATCATGGTTGAGGTCTCCACCTAATATAGGAAAGCAAAGGCCAGCCATTGCCAGGGGAGGTGCTCACTAGCAAAGAGCAGGCACTGAAAGAATGCTTTCCTGGTCAATTATAAAGAAAGTATGAGAGAGAGAGCACCTGAGGATGAGACCAGTCTAAGAATAGCGGGTAGATTTTGTTTCCATGTATTAAGTTTTGGATATGGGTTTACCAGCTCTATGCCTGAATGGTAACTATAATGCCATTGACTGCAGGCTAATCCTGCACTGTCCAGCCTCCTTATCTTGTCTCCTTACAATAGCCTGTTACACCTTGGTTTAACTTATCTGGGGAGGTTGCCCTCTAGTCTTCAAGGGGAGTCTGGAAGTACTGTTTTCAGATTCTGAAGAATGCAAAACTTTCTTCTTCATATCCTGCATTTGAAAACTTGTCTAACTCTCTCCCAATTTTATAGTTGGGCAAATAAAAGATATCACCCTAAGAAATTCTTGCCTTAAAAATGGAAAGAAACTTCCATCCTGTTTTCTTAAATTTATAGTTAGGTCATTCACTTTATTGATTCTAACCATACTTTCAATATGCTACAGATGTACAAATGTTGAATTGCTTCATGTAAATTGCCAGGTTGGAGATGAGGAAGGCAGATGCAACATGGTAAAGCTTGGGGTTTGGGCAACTGTGCTGACAGTAAATAAGGATTCCTTGAATCAACAGAGATGGTTTGCGATTGTGCATTTGTTGTCAGAAATGTCCTTCAAGGTGCTTAGTAGTTAAATCATAAACAACTGCAACATTTACATTATTAACAGGTTTCAGGACAGACAACCCAATTATATGAATAGGGGAGGCCATCTTTCGGTCACAGTTATGATTTCAGACACTTTGCAAATCCAAGAAAAGTGGCTTGTGTCAATGCACATTTCATGTTTTGGAGTATAAGAATGATGAATATACAGTAGATGCTACAGAAATATCCAAAATAAGTATTTCAGTTTAACACGGGGGTGGGGGAAATTCTGCAACAATTCTACAGCTACAGAATGGAGAAGCGACCCAATCCTTTCACGGGGAGGGGAGAGAAATTGATGTTAGGTATAAAACAATTCAGTGGTCTTGGTGACTTCAAAATTTAAGATATTCCGTCTCCCTGCAGTGGTTTTGAGGATCAAGAGACTTCACTTAGAAGAAATTCATGGTCTTCTGCCTCCCAACTATGAAAGGGATCTCTGTTCAATTTCTTTGTCAAAGGTGATGGGAATTGAAATCGACAGAGCTTTGTCCCTATGAAACCTGCTTCAAAACTCCAGACTCTGTTAGGAAAAAAAAACTTTTGTCATGTATGAATCAGTTTTAGGCTCTCTACTTTTATTAGAGACCATCATGGAATAAACAAGTCCAGAATCTGTGCCAGAATATAGCTGCTCTGTCTCAAAGTGGCAGGATTTTAACATTTTAAACTAACAATATGGAAAGTAGAAAATGCTTCCAGCATTGACAGTAGCTGGAAGTGGTAAGGGAATCCTGACTCATGATTGCATAAGAATCATGATGAAGGGCCTCATTTTCTTTCTTGGCTGCTTCTGAGGATGACCGTACAAGTTATTGATTTACTGATGTCCTTTCTTTCTTGACCTGCTTATGTTGTCATATACAGAGGAGGTCATATTTTGACAGTTTGGGGAAGTCAAGAGGTTTTGGCAGGGCTTTATCTACCTCAGCCAGCTGTAACACATGCTTCACCCTGGCTCCTGTGATCTAACAGTGAGTCTGCCCAGCCATAAGGATAGACATCCTGGCTCATTTGAAAAGGAAATGACCCCACTCCTCAATTGGGCTTCAGTTAGAGAGTCCCATTTCCCTTTTTTGTTGTTCAATTTGTAAACAGCCCAGCATCCTCATAGTGTCTGCCACCTTCTCTTCCCCTACCCTCAATTTGTCACCCTAATAATTGAGTTTAGCACCTACTTCCTTCTCACTAAGAATAATCATCCTAGATTTTAGGTGTGGTCAAAAGACTCATTATATAGAGAGTATATCAGTTGGGAATGTTATGTTATTTTCCAGGTTCCCAAATATCTTCTTACTGCAACCTACTTCTCCAGCCTTCCAGTTTTGCTGTCATGGTGCTTTGTCATACAACTAAGCAAGAAGAAAGAAGTAGCTGCAGAACCACTGTGAGAATCAAACTACCCTTTACTTACCCATCAGAAAAGCTGAGGCAAATGTAGCTGAATCACCCGAATGGCTTCAACTGTAACATAACCATGGGAAAACTGGCAGAGTCTGAGCAAAAAATGGAAAGTCCTTGAGAGTGAAGGAGGAAAGCAAGAAGATCCCCTAAAGACAAAGAACACTTTAAACTCTGTCACATTTCTTCTGTGTGGTATACATTTTACAGAGGATGGAGCGGAAAAAAAAAACTTTGGCCTGTCTTGGTAGGTATTTGCTTTCATGTTCTATTCAACAACAAGTGATTAAAGCTTTTACGATGCCCTAAATACCTATGTGAATAGATTGAGAAGAATATGCCCAGTTGTAATAGAAGACAAAAATGAGAGACAAAATACAAGTGTCAAAAATAGTCCATAATAGAGATAGTTATAATTCTTGTTCCTATTTCCATCTTTTGTCTGCCTGGCCTATTTAGATTGTAAGCTCTTCAGTGTATAAACTGTTCCTTCCGATGTACCCTCTGTCTATCAGTGATTTTAGGTACTACTGAAGTAACATAATAATGAATAACTATGGATCATAAAAATCATTAACATATAGAGCTGGAGGGGACATCAAGTTCATCCCCTGCTTTGAAGCAGATCAAGTGCAGTTTCTCTCTCTGTCTTACAGATGCTTGTCTAATCTGTTGCTGAAAACCCTCTAATAATGGGGATTCACTACTCCAAACAGCTAACCTGTTCCAGCTAACACTTTATTAGTTAGAAAAAATTTCCTGCGATCTAACCTAAACCTCTTGCTGCCAATTATGTGCTGTATTACCTTCAGTGGTCATTACTCCCAGTACATTCCCATCCCACTTTGTTGTTAACACCTCCCAAATAATATATTCCTTTTTATGTGGCATCATGGCATTGATGGTAGTTCATAGTGGTAGTTCATGCAAACTAAATATAAATCTCAGATCCATTTCTGCTATACTACTGCCTAACCTGTTATTCCCCATTTTGTGTTTGTGCATTTGATTTTTTTTTTTAATTTGTCATCCTAGTTTGAGGAGTCGCTTAGTAAATTATTGATAAACCAGCTTCAGGATTAATCAATCTTGGAGACTGAACCAAAAAAGGCAATGCACATTTCAGTCAGACATTATTTGTTTTAGGTACTTTAGGTACTTTGGGGTACACTCTATATCAGACATCACTTGGTCACATTCTATGTTCAGTAAAGGATCAATCATTGCTTTTTCTTTTACTTCTAATCAACAAATAGAACCTTTTCTTATTTCCTCTTTTATTCCTTGATAATTGTTACCCATTTTGTACCTTAGTTTTTCTGGTTATACTCCTACATCCTTGCATTATTCTTTTTATGTTTGCCATTAGAAATATGTTGCCTTTTCCTTCTTTTCTATTTGGTACAATTCCTTTTTATGTACAAGTCAATAAGGAGTCGTGGTGCTGCCATATAAGACTCTTGCTATACTTCCTGTCTTTCCTGCACTTCAGGTTGGTTTGCTGTTGTACTTCTAATATCTGTCTCAGAAATTGTGAACATGTGAACTCCTATGCCCCAGAATTTTTGCCTATGGAGCATTACCTATCCTGGGTTTGCTGACATCTTCTTTTCCGAAGACCACTGACGTGATTATCCCAGTCTAACTACCTCCATTCTTCAGTATCATTACCTCTATCATATCATGATGACATTCAGCTGTAGTGCCTTCTGCTTCCAGGTTCCCAGTTCTTCTGTATTAAGCTCAAATTTGAAACAGCTACTCCTTAGCTACTTCCTCTGCCTTCTAAAGCAAAAAGTAGTTGTTTCCAAGATATTCCAGAACACACATAATAAGATAAACTGGCGATATTATTTGACCTTATTCACAATACAAGCATATAAATATGTATGCAATTACATTGACAAGATTAAAGCCAATTAAAGGAAATACTTTAGTCTACACAAATAATTATCCTGTGAAACTCATTGGTACAAGGTATCATTCAGGAAAGAGCTTATTGGAGATCAAACAAGAACTGCATTTTAAAACTACTAGTGACTAAAAATTACATGCTTTCTAGTTTAGCATAAATAGATTATTCTTTATCTGATCTAGTACACTCTTTTATAACCTTTTCCAGAAATACCTGGTACTGGACATTCTCAAAGAAAAGACAAGAAAAATGGATCATTAATTTGATCTAATGTATTTCTTTCTATGGATAGTCTTGAAATTCAGTCTAAACTATTGTTGGTCTTACAATTTCATACTTAATCCAGATTGCAGTTTTAGGAGCCATTAACCAAAGATTATAGGAATGTTTGTTGTGTTTTTGTCCTCGACGCCTTTCTTTTCCTGCTCTAAGGTTTTCTGAGGACTAAAGGCCAAATTTTTAAGGTATTTGGATATGTCTACACATTGTCCTATATCACTGTAGCAACGCGCTACATTGATATATGGTGCGCTACGGCAACAGAGCAATCACATGAGTCTACATGTGACTGGCAGCTACTTTGCTGTAGGGGTGTGCTCCCCTGTTTTAGCTCACCACCACAGTGAAGTAGCGGCTAAAACTAACCATGTGCCATGCACATGGCACAGCACATGTGTACTGCTCCATAGGGCAACATGTAGATGCACTCTTTAAGTAACTAAAACCGAAGACACCTACATCATTAGGTCCTTAAATATCTTGAAAAATGTGGCTTAAAACAACCAATCCTATTCCCTATAAAGCCAATGACAAAACATCTTTTTCTATCAGTAGTGTAAGTGCAGGTCTCAGTAAAATTGAGCATGCTTCAGATAATGTAGCAGGGTCCATCTTGCTCAAACAGCAGTCAGAAGCTAGGAATGGAATTTTCCTTCCTAAGGTGGAGCCTCCAAGAAGCTTCAGGGAAATGAAGTGACAGTTCTGAGGATCACTTTATCTTGATGAGAAATGTAAGGGTAAGGAAAAATGAAGAAAGACATAAGGAGCCAGAGATAAGGAACAGAAGAAGAGAAAAACAGGTTTCATAATACTAAATTAAGAAATAACATGACCAGTTGGGAAAGAGGTAAAACTACCTATTTTTTTTTATGATTCTATGAATCTCATGATTACATATTATATACCCCTTCCTTCCCTCAAAAAGACTTATTACTGAACCTTCTGTATGCTTATAGGTCTCCCCCTTCTAACCAATATACTGGGGAAGGCCCTTTTCAAACCA
>NW_005842012.1:287753-290592 GCF_000455745.1 Alligator sinensis | reverse complement strand
AGCTCACTTCTCAGGCCTCCTATCATTCCTCTTGCAAGGTGATAGACTGAATGGAGGATCACAATCTACAAAGACTTTAGGTCTTCACATTCTCACACAAGCACAGGGTCCACCCAAGAAATCTAGGGCCTTTTTTAACTCTAGGAGCTAGCCCTTTTGGCCTTTTGCCACTCTGGTATTGCTACAAATCCAGACATTCCCATACATTCTTAATATTAAACTTCCAATTGTACCTTGTTTAATTAAAACTATACATTCATGTGTACACATCAAAAATAACTCTAGTTTGGCCCAACAAGATAATTTCCTCCTACACCCAAAACAGGTCATCAGACCCACAGCATCCTGAAAACATAGGATACTGGGAAAGCTGAAAAGATAACAGGTCCAAAAAGCAAGTGAAAGGATCTAAATTAATTGGCCAGGGAGTTGATGCATGCAGGTCAATCAGCCTTTCCACTCTCTCCTGGCTTGCCAATCGGAGAAGAACTTGAGGAAGAAGAAGGGTTCAAAGGACAGGCAGTCTTACCACCCTTCCAGGTTGTGCATATCCCTTCCAGTTCTAGTAATGTCTCCCCCACATCTGTGAGACATGGGCATTTCTCAATTATAATTTGGGTTATAAATCTAAAAATAACAAGTAACTAATGTTAACTGAACAATCACTGCTAGAACTGGTCGTGGTCACAAGTTTGTACTTCAGTTTCTGGATCTGACAGGTTTTTAAACTTATTTTTTAAGTTACCACTGCAAATTCCATTCTTCAGTAGTTATCCTTCTTACACTCTGAAACAAAGAGGGGGAAAATACAGCCCCTTTGCATCTGGAAAATATACTGATTGAAATATCATCTTTGGTAAGTCTGCTCTATAGACACTAATTGATATTGTCTGAATTAAGTGGAAGTGTCTGTCAGAAAACCCTTTTTAACAACCGACTTGTTTTCCTATCCAGTATACTTAAAATTGGCATGATGTTAGCTTCCCTCTTAGAAAACCTCATATTTTGATTTATGAATGTTTTCAAATTTTTAAGATTCTCAAAAACATTGTTTCACCTGTAAGTAGAGAGATAGCTTGTTTGGCTAACTGCCTTGAATGACTGTGTGCCAGGTAATGAATAATGCCATGTTCAATATTCTAAATTTGTGTTCCAAATTCTGAATTCCGAATGAGCTGCATGGAAGTATACTGATAAGTGACTGATTTTTACTGCAAGGATTGTCTTATTTTAAACTTTAAATTTAGTTGCCTTACTTTACTCAAAGCATTTTTGAATGAGATGGGATTTAAAGTGATATTCAACAATATTCATACATCTTTCTAAGCCTCAGAAGAAGCCAAACTGAATAAAGGAAGGATAAATTAGTGAAACATATTTCTCCAAAACAAAAGGGTCAAAACCATCCCTGGCTATATCTACTAAGAGTTAAGCCAGGGATGAATTTAGTCCAAGTATTATACTACCAAATCTTTTAGATTGTCTCTTGAGAATTGTCGGTCTTTGTACGTAAACACTATGTATTAATTTTCACTCTTTTTAATTATATTTTAACAAAATTGTAAAAAGTGCCATAGTGACGAGCTCAAAGAAATAATTTACCAACAAGGGGATCTAAGATGCTTCAGTTACTTCCAGTTCTAAATATCAGAAAAACTAGGGCTTTTGATCTTTCAAGGACTCTTCACCTATTGTTGACTTTTTAATTGTGAACTATACAGTAGAATTACCCACATGAATACATGGTAATTTTAGTTTGATAATAACAAGAAATTAACCAGATCTTTGCTTAAAAATCAAAATGAATACAGACAACATTTGATTTGAGCATATTGAGAAGACCATCACTAAATGAATATAAGATAAAAATACTTAATGCATTGCACCACCATACAGATTACATAGATTATATGCTATTGATAAGTTTTAAAGATGTTCTGTTTCACTGTAATTAGTAAGTTAACAGAAGAGTAATTAGGGGGATATTAATAGATGAGGAAGACTGCTAAAAATAACAAAACTGGTAAATGAAAGGAGAGCAAAAGGAAATTGCTGTTATATAAATTACTATTGGTTAGTTTTGTTCTGTGTAATACCATAACATTGAGCATCATTCTTTAAGTGCAATTAAATACCTGCCTTAAAAACAATACAATAATGAACAAACTACAGTCTGGTTAGAGAGAAATATAGCATTTCATGAGTCAAGAATATACAATGGCAAAATAAGTTAATGACCAATGCATATTGTGATTGCTTTAGATTCCATTAGTACAAATTCTTCCAGTATTCCAGTTTATGCCTGTTGTTTCCCTTGTTTGTTATTCCATTTTGTCTGGGACACTGCCCATCAACAGTAGACTCTGAAGAAGCAAGGTACCTGTATTAACTGCCAAGAATACCAACATGTACAGGGCCTGATACTCTACTAACTTGTCCTTTGTATAACCATTTATAGCTGCAAAGTGAATGTAAATTGTTCCCATTCTGATATAGTTCCATTCTCTGTGCAGCACAGGCATATGTGTGCATGCACGCACGTGCGCGCACACACACACATTTGTAGCCTGGTGGTTAGGGTACTGACCTAAGGGAGAAAATATGTGGGGATGAGAATTGAGCTCTGACTTCCTATCTCCTCGGCAAGTGCGCTAACCACTGAACTATTTAATAAGTGTGGCACATTCTCCATGTCTACTAGCCCTGTTTTAAAAGAAAAAGGCAGCCACAACCATATGTAATATGAAGCCTGATCGTATCTGAATAGATTTAATAGATTTAATAAATATTTAGGGTCAAAAGGGACCTCAGTGGATCATTGAGTCTGACCCCCTGCCCT
>NW_005842012.1:275652-287722 GCF_000455745.1 Alligator sinensis | reverse complement strand
CCAGCTAGGTGCTTGTCTAGTCTCCTCTTAAAGACTAGGTAGGGAAGAGTACCATCTCCCTTGGAAGCCTGTTCCAGATTTTGGCAATCCTCACTGTAAAGACATTTTTCCTAATGTCTAATCTAAATCTGCTCTCCATCAGTTTATGGCCGTTGTATTCAGGTCCCTCAATCTCTCCTCATAGGATTTTACCTGCAGGCCCTTGACCATATGAGTAGCCCTCCTCTGGACCCTCTCAAGGTTATCCACATCCCTCTTGAAGTGCGGTGCCCAGAACTGGATGCAGTACTCCAGCTGCGGTCATACCAGTGCTGCATAGAGGGGAAGTATCACCTCCTTAGACCTGCTCATGATGCACTTTCTAATGCATGAAAGAGTGCTTTACTTATCACTTCGTTACATTGACAACTCATGTTCATTTTGGAGTGGCTATGACTCCAAGATCCCTTTCTGCAGCTCTGCTGCTAAAAAAGCCACCTCCCAGTCTGTGGCTGTGTTGGTGATTCTTTCTCCCTAGATGCAGCACTTTGCACTTACCTTTGTTAAATTACATCCTATTCTGTTCTTCCCACTTCCCCAATCTGTCCAAATCCACCTGAATCCAATCCCTGCCCTCTAGTGCACTTACTTTGCCCCATCATTTGGTGTCATGTCCAAATTTGGACAGAGTGTTTTCTGCACCCTCATCCAGGTCACTGATGAAGATATTGAACAGCACTGGTCCAGGGACCAAATCTTGGGGAACTCCACTGCCCACATTTTTCCAGGTTGAAAATGACCCATCCACCACTACCCTCTGCATGCATCCCATAAGCTAATTCTCCACCCACCTGACTGTGTAATAATCTATGTCAAAACTGCTTAATTGATTTGTAAGAATGGGATGCAACACTGTATCAAAGGCCTTTTTAAAATCCAAGTAGGTAACATCTACCTCAGCTCCTGCTTCTAAGCATTTTGTGACCTTGTCATAAAAAGAAACAAGGTTAGTCAGGCAGGATCTACCTGCTATGAAGCCATGCTGATTGCCCTTCAGCATTATTTTTCCTACTGGACCCCCATAAATATCCTTAATAATTTTTTCAAAGGTTTTCCAAAGGATAGAGGTGAGGCTAACCGGCCTATAGTTACCTGGATCATCCTTTTTCTCCTAGAAAATAGGAACCACACTGGCCCTTTTCCAGTCCTCTGGGACCCATCCTGAGTGCCACGAGTGCTCAAACAACCACACCAGTGGTTCTGCTATGACACTGGCCAATTCCTTCAGCCCCCTTGGCTGAAAATCATCAGGGCCTGCTGACTTAAACATGTCTAGCCCATCCAAATGCCCCTTCACTAGGTCAGCGCTAACTGTTGGTGGGTTGGAGTCCCTCTTGTGCCTGTCTATAACCCCTTTGGGAGATATGTCTTTATCTGTGTTCAGGAATACAGATGCAAAGAACTCATTTAGGAGCTCATCTTTGTCCCTCCTATCTGTTACTAGTTGTCCTAGTCTATTATGTAGGGACCCCTATTATGTAGGGGTCCTATGTTACCCTGTGCCTTCTTTTTGCTACCTATGTACCCAAAGAATGACTTTTTGTTGTCTTTAATTTTTGTTGCCAGCCTGAGTTCCATTTCTGCTTTGGCCTTCCTAAGTGATTGCTTGCGAGTGCAAGCCAAGCAGGTATACCTGGGGGCTACCCGCTGCTTCCAGAGTCTGTATGCCTCTCTTTCCCCCCTAGACTCTCCTGGATTTCCCTGTTCAGCCAAGAGGGTTTCTTGACTCTTTTGCCTCCCTTTATGTGCACTGGGATGGTCCCTTTTTGTGCCTGAAGGATCATTCCCTTGAAGAAGGCCTACCCTTCCTGGACTCCCATCTCATTTGTTAGATATTTCAAACAACAAGTCCCTTAGGAGACTTAGACAGAAAGCTTGCCTGGTCTCAGGATCCCAGGCATAGTACCTATGTGGTAACCAACTCAGTCCTGTCCAACTGAGGGGAACATGTGGAAGTGCAACTCTAGGGACTTGGGGAACTTTAATGTTAAACAGAGAGTTGCCTATAGAGTTTAGGTGCCACCAGGGTTATGCAGATACTCAGCAAGGAATTTTCAGGATTGCAATGTTACAGGTTTGCATAGTCACTTTAATTCCACACAGCTTCCACTTTAAGCACCTACGTCTTTCACTGAATTGATTCTGTGTGACTTGTTCGGGGTTATACATGAAATCTGGGATAGAGGATGGAACTGACCCCCAATCACTCTTCCCTACATATTAATATAGATGGTATACATCTATATAGCAACTTATCTCTAACCTATATCAGCTTTGATCCTGCACTGTTTTGTGAGGGTGGGGGGGAAGAGGAAGTTATGGCTTAATGCAGAACAGGGTCAATAATTTGTAAAGCTCTTCGAAATCCTGTAGAATGAAAGGTGTTATATAAAATATAATGAAGAGGATAATTGCTACTGCTAATATTATTTAAAAGGCTATGTGGCGCATATTCTTGGACAGAATCCCGCAGTCAACTAGACAAGGATAAATTTGGTATCTTTATTTTTGTGATCTATCATGATCTTAACTGATTTTATCTTATGGGAATGATATGCATATATTTAAATAATGATTAGATCTTCCTTCATGTTAATCTTTAATGCTTTTCATAGCACTCATGCTATCAAAATTATATCAAGGTTTTAAAAATGAAAAAGCAATAGTTATTCTTTTAAATTTCCTTTCCTTTCACTGTTAGTCTATGGTTTAATTCCATGTAAATTAATTTCACTCTAGAATGTATTTTTTTTACTTGAAGTATCTGTGTAATGCTGCTTTTTACACCCAACCTGCTGACAAAAATTAGAAAACAAACAAATGAGATGAGTTGCAGTGAGGAAACTAGATGCCAAAAGAGCATAGTATATAATTGGAAGAGCACAGGAGAATGTTTAAAATAAGTTCAAGAACAGCGATAAGGCTGAAGATGATGTTATCTATTGGACAGAAGAAGCCATTAACATAGACCAGAGTGTTTTCAATCACTTAATCAGAAAACCCTTTTCCTGAGCACTGTTTCTTGTCCATGTGCCATGAACAAACATAAATATTTTGGATTTCCTGCATCCTTCATTCTGATAATGGGCTCTTAACTGTAAGCCCTTCCCACCTCAAAGAAAAAGCTAAAAACAAATGATAAAACATGAAAGATAGATACAATTTCTATGCCAGATGAGTTACTGAATTCCACAAAGTATTCAATATGGCCCTTTCACCATGGTGCTAGTTCTTACTTTAATATGAATGTGATTTAAAATGAGAAAGAGAGAAAGAGTTAGACGGAAGGATTTAGAGGTCCAATATTGCACACATTGAGCACAAAGTGCTAA
This sequence comes from Alligator sinensis, assembly GCF_000455745.1. NCBI lineage: Eukaryota > Metazoa > Chordata > Crocodylia > Alligatoridae > Alligator > Alligator sinensis. Next base: position 284,351 of record NW_005842012.1, on the reverse strand, counting down.
ACTCATATTGCAATAGTATAAGATCTGCACCAAAGAAGGGAGGATTTTAGCTGCTCTCCACATATAACTGTACACAATGGAAAATTCCACACTTACATTGGATGTATCACCCAGGGCCAAATTCTGCACAGGTGTAAAGTGGAGCAGCTCCTTTGGCTTCACTGGAAATTCACCGGTTTATATTGGCAAAGAAGTTAAGACTATAGACTAACAAGAGGCTTCTCTATCCTAAAGAGTAAATGTTATTTGCATAATGCATTGGAGAACAGAAATTGTAAACACAGATATTTAATAATATTATATGTATATAAAACATAATATGCATATGTCTGCGTAATATAAATATTGGCAATGTTTACTTTCAATTCAAAATATGATTATATGTAATAATGTATTTAATGAGTCTGCATTACCTATTTTGTTGCAAATGAAATGAGCAATGCAGCATCTCATTATACTCATATCTCTGTGTATATATGTGCCTGAAATTCTTGTACATTTGTGTGTACCCCTACATGTCCAAACTCATGTACCCCTTAAAGACGATGAATTAGAGCAAAAATGTATTTGACATGGAGAGACAGCAATAGGGAAGTTACAAAGAAAATACAGTTTGCTGAAAAAAGCCAAAGAGTTGTCACTAATGCTTAAAAAATCACATTTTATTGCACACAATATACTCTGAGTACAGTGCAGAGACAATCCTAGTCCTTGTGTTAAGCTTTGGTATATGGATTATATAAAGGGGAAGTCCTTTGGACTTGAACTCCTCCCAGATGTACACATTGTGGACTGGTTCTGTGCCAAGCTTCGGGACTGCATCAGCCAGTGCAGATGGAGGCTAGTTTTGTGAGGTTTAGAGCTCCACAAATTTCTACTGATATCACAGATGATTCTGAGGCAAACTCAACTCACTTGCAGGAGTAAAGGCTGGTGAATCCATATTGATCCACCATCCCTGTTACCTCTAATGCCAACTTCTACTGAAATAATGTGTCCAGATACAGGCTCCTTATGTCAACCCCCACACTTTAAACATAATGGAAATGCATTAGGATGTGCACCAGTGGAGGACAGGACAGGGCAGGATTTGTGCTATCATGGTCATGATATATTATCTGAAACACCTTAAGTTGTGGCAAGAGGAGCAAAGCCTTGGGAGCTGCTTCTAGATAATTCTAACACAGCTGATGCAATGCTTTCCAGGGTCCAAATGAGCTGTATCAGTGATTTGAATAATAACGAGCCACAAACTGCACATTGCATTAAAACAAATAAATCAAAGTGGGATATTTGGGCATCAGGTGAAACTAACTTTTAGTGATAAGTTACACAGGAGAAAGAACCCATATTTCAATGAATAGCTGCTGCTATAAATGGCCAGCAGGCAAATTTGTTTGCTATGTTACAGTATATACTTAGAAAATATATGTAGACTACATAGCAGACTGATCACAACTTGATTTTTATTTCCCATCTGGATACCAGCATTTATATAAAAATATACAGAGAACCAGAACTTCAGCATGTGTAAATAAGTGTGGCTGCGTGGAGCAGTACTAATTTTTACCAACTGAGAATCTCGCCCAACCTGTATACTTCAGGCACTTGTACAGAATACTTATAGTGGGTGTAACCTATCCAGCACAGAATGAAAAATATTTTTAATTTTCAACTTATCTGAGACACCCATGAGAATGTAAAAGGTACTTTAGCACTGAACCAAAAAACCACAACACAGAAAATAATAATTAAACTCAATTAAAATATTTCTAAAGTAGGACATGGCTTTAATCAATATGCAAAATATGTCTTTCACTAGATATCACAAACTGTTTTCTTGTTTTTTACTCAGGTGCCCTAAGTCGTGAGTGTTTTGTGCCATGTCAGAATGGATGAAAGAGCCCAGATTTGTAATTCTTATGTACGTAAATTCCAAGTCCAGTCAAAAGGAATCTTGGACATGTGAGGAACAGGATCGAGCTGTATTCCATTTAGTGCATTTGAGCATGGTAAAAATAAAATGTAAGTGACTTCAGTATTTATGACATTTTCCACTTGCTTTTCTTACAGCTGAGATGTACTGTTATTAATAAGAGGATGAACAATTAATTTATCTCAGTGAACTGATAGTGAAATCTAATGGACTCACAAGAGATGGCTGTTTCCTTACCATAAACACTGACTCCCATTTCTAAGGAAACTGTCACTAATCAAATGTGTTTCTGAAGTACTACTAAAGGATTTGGCACTAAATTTCAAGATAATGACTGTTATGTGAGGCTTGATATATTCTCAGTCTTTTTATTTTAATCTGGTATTTTATTCTTTTCTTACTTACTGGAAATGTGTGGTATTGCTTGTTGTGGAATTTGGGATATAAATGTGAATGAAAATGGTTTACATAAAATATGAATTTGCTTTTGGGGAGCAGGGTGAAGGGGAGATTACCTCCTAAGTGATCCAACTTCATAAGAAATATTATGGAAATAAACAGTATCTATCCCATCCTCTATGCTCCCTCCACCCCCAGTAAAAAAATGTTGGTTGAATCACATAAAAATCTCAAGACAATTCCAAGATGAACTGACTCTGAGAGTAAATGACCTCTTCATCTCGGTGATAAAGTTCCAGCCAAAATATTCTCTCGGCCTGAGACGTGATTCATTAGAAATATGTGCATGGTGTGGAGCTGTACTCTCTATCTGGCAGAGTCCGGCCTGCAGACTGATAAGAAGCAAATGCAAATGTCCTGATAAGAACTGAATGCAAATATTTATGATATGATATTCCCTGGGAATTATGTGCAGATAAAACAAAGTGTATTATTTTCCCGCTTCTCTTTCAGGTTTGCCAAAATGCCCTTTTTCGCTTTCGGAATTTGCATTTCTTCAAAATTGATTCGGCTTGCGTATTATGTTAAGCTATTTGTTTGCTAAGGATGGTAATTAGTTACTGTAATTACAGCAATGACAGTTGCTAAATTGTTTTTAAAGCATTACAGTGAGCCTGTGCCAGAAGATTGCAGTATTTTTTTGGATTTAAGCAGAGGCTGGAAAAACTCCCACTCTAAGGCCAGCATGGGATTTTCAACTACAAAGCTGCTTTTCCTGATTGAAATATTTTTTTTAAAAAAAGAAATCATTAATTTGCATTGATTGTAAGGACTAACTTTAAATTTTGGTTTATTCACAGATCACAGAAATATTAGTGATAATGGGCCCTGTGGGGAAAGAGATACAAGGGGAACTCCCATCGTAAATAAAAGTGAAAGCTGATAGCAGAGGAAAAATGGTATAACTGTTACTCTGAGCCTGTTAATTAAACTCTTTAGCCTGTTTTTAGATAAATTAAAAACAATTTAAAATACCAGATTGAAAGTCATTCCCTAACTTTTTTAACGTGCCCACAACTAAATGAAAAATTTGGAAAATACTACCAACTCCTTACCATACTGCTCTCTGACTTGGTTCAGAGTAGAAGAGGGAAAGGAAGAGCTTTTCCAAATACCTTCACAAACTTACTTAGAAAGGTTTCCCTATTTTAGCCTGAAATACACAGCAGGTTTTTGTCATTCTTGCTTATAGATTAACACCAGATACTTTGCAATGTCTGGGTGAACGTCTGGCACTAAACCCAGAAAGCTCCAAGTTTCATCCTTTACCCCTTTCCCTCCAGCATTTGCTCCAATGGAGGTACTGTCACAGCAGGAAGAGCAGGCAGCTCAGCAGTGGAAGAGCCCCAGGCATCTTAGCATGAGCTCTTCCTCTTCTAAGACATGTGGTCTCGGGAGATTAGCCAGTGTGTGTGTGGGAACCCTAAGGCTTTCACCCATCTCTTCATTCTGTTCCTCCTTCCACCGCACCCCCGTATAATTTCATTCCCCACAGTTTACAGGAATGGACATACTATTACTCCCTGCACTTTTCCTCCTGCAGAGAAAAGGCAGTCTCCTTTAAGACTATAGTTTTGCTTTGTAACTGCAGCCACCAACCTGCCACCTTCATCGTTCCTCCTGGCTTTCCATAAAGTCCTGTAACTTAGGAATTTTCCTCAGGATTGCTCCCAACCCTAGTAACCTTCCTCACTTGAATACATATAAAACTTGCTTACAGATTCTGTGTCCAGATCAATTTCTCTTCTTCATTCACTCACTAAAAATAATCAAATAATCAAATATTATGCCAAGACCCCTATGTTTCCCTATATTCTATCATTCCCTAAAAAACTTCCCTTTGTCCCCTTCTACATCATCATCACTGCCTCACTGCTGCTGACAGTAGCTGTTAATATATTCTACCCTGCACACATTATTGTATATGTGTGTACCCTGAGCGTATATATCTATTGAACAGTCTGTAATTCTTTTTAGGTGGACAACATATGATTTGCACACAGACTTTTCTGTATTGATAAATTATCAGAAAATATTTTTTTTTCTAAATTACATAGTGTATTACTCAATGGGCACATCTACACATGCACATTTACTGTGTAGTAACTGAAATGACTGTGCAGTAACCAAAAATTACTGTGCAGTACGGGTGACTTATGCCAACATGGGAGTAAAGTATGGGTAAAGTACAACAAAAATCACTGCACAGTATGGGTAGCAGAAAATTACCATGCAGTACTGTGCAGTACAGGTAACTTATGCTGACTTGGGTATAAATTTGAGACGTGCATCATGCAGGTATCAAATTTATGCCTGATTAGTTACTGCAGAGTAATGCACATACTTACTGCCTTACTTCTCAGTAACACTGTGTGTGCGCACTGATTTGGGACTAACTGTAGTCCCAAGTCAGTCCACACTCAGCGTTACTGAGCTTTAATGCCTGCATGTGTGCAGCTTAAACACCGTTTAAACTCGCTTACTGCACAGTAAATTTAATGTGCGGTAAATGCGCATGTAGATGCACCCAATACTAATTAAAACGCCAGTTTAAAACTAATTAATTAAAGCTAATTAAACTCCAGTTTAAAGGCATTCTCAGTTGGCCAACCAGAAGTCTGATTATTGTCTGGAGACTTCAGGACACTCCATCATTGCTTCATCATTGTATCACTTACAAATAATTCCATATTCTGAGGCTTTGGAACAGCCCCATCATTCATTGGAAAACTGGGGTGCTTCTTTATTACACTTGTAACTAAAGCTCAGAAGAACTGGAAGTCCCTTCAAACCACAGGATCACAGAGAAATCTTTTTCACTGGGAGAATAGCAAACTAACAGTAGTTACAAGAAACACATGGTGTGACATTTTGAGGTTACTTTCCTATGCTACATATAAACTTACAATAGCAGATTTTGACTGAGCAGCACTAGATCAAAGAACAACTTCAAGGAGCATAAGTTAAGATTCAAATATCAGCTAAGTTATTGCTTAGTTACAGAAAGAAAAACATCTCTCCACAAGTGAGAGATTTTTCTTGTCCTGAGTTTCAAAGGCTTGCTATTTACTACAAAGGTTTTGGGGCTGATATTTTGATTATGTACATTCTGAAACTCTTCCCAGTGATTTACTACCAGGACCCAACACAGGCATAGAAAACATATCAGGGCATGAAGAACCTGATTGTCAACAAAGGCACTGTGCAGGTGTGTGGTTATAGGGTTTCTGGCAAAGGGCAAAAGCATGCTCTTATGTTTAATTTGGAGGTCATACTTTATATGAAGTTTCCATTTAAAAATTCTTAGTAAGCAATTAAAGGGTATTATAACTGTTTTTCATATGTGACTAGTATGTGCCAGAGATGGTTATCAACACATCTGCAGATGTTATCTAAACTTATCAGCCATGGACTTAAACAACCTAATTCCCTATTTGATTTTAAACAATACATAACATTTGATTACTATTTAAAACATTAAAAACTATTTATAAATGGAGCCATAAAATAAAATTTTAACCAATTTAAGAGTGAGAATCTTGTAGTTTTCTCATTATTATTGATAGCAAAAATGACATCTCTTTTGAATTAACTGAGGACTAATAGCTGATGAATTTCATTTATGTGTATATAACTTACCGGGTAATAATTGTATTTTCACTTATTAAGAAAGTGTACAGAGTTTGGTATGGGCATTTGTTCCCCATCTAAAGCATCAAATATAAATAAACAATTGGATTTACATATAGAACTGATTGATTTACATAACAGAATGAGAGGGGCATCTATCTAGCCACATCTTTGTAAGAGCACGTGCTTTTCACCCTTGTTTACAATATTATACACATACACACATGATACTTATGTGCATAAATGCACAATGTGTAACTTAATATCAGATCCACAGTGATACAAAGATATGTCATATGCAAATTAACTCAGAGACAACCACTTCAAGGTATAAAGGAAGCTCTAATCCAGATGGTTTCTATGTTGCTAGTCCAAATATGATAGAATAAAAATTGCAGCCTAAAAGGCCTTAAGTTATTTAACAGGTGGCATTCTTCAGTCCTGAGCCAGGGATACCAACTCTTATGAGTCTATCACAAATATGATATTTGATGTTTTTCTTAAAGTACAACATTCTGTTAGAAAAAAAAAAAAGAATTTCTAGACCATATCAATGCTGGGCAAAGCTTGAAAATGTGACCCAAGAGCAACTTGAAGGCTCAGGCACTGGAAGACAAAGACAAAAAAACTTAAATTTTTATCTTTGTTAAATTGTATGATTGTTAAAAATAATACCAAGGTTATTAGGTTTTCTTTATTTTTTTGATTGCTTGGGGTTGGGAGTACTATGAATCATTTCAACAGCATGCTATTAGGGGACTCTGGACAAAGTAACAAGCACTGAACTTTACAATACTGTTAAGGGAAAGTTTGCTCTGGCTGGATAATAAATTAAATGATTAGGCTTATGCACTTCTGGTATATATGGTACTGTCTGCTGTTTTTTTGTGTTGTCTTTTTGCATACAGCCTTGGAAAGCTGTAGTTATTAAATATCCACATTTTTAATCAATTCTACTATGCTTAATTTTAAGAAAGTGCATTCTATAAGAATGATGGTTATTTCTTGGTCCCAGTTATATGACATGGATCAGGGTAACAAAAGATTGAACCTTGTTAAAGATCCAGATCCACTACTTGTTATTGTAATATCTCCCCTTTTTATTTTAATTTCAGTGTAAAGAAAATATTATATCAACTGGTAAACTGTTATTAAATGTGAGGTGTACTGTAAAATTCTAATGCTGATTATAGATACAAAATCTTTGCTATTTATATTTATGTTTGCATTTGTGGCATTGCACTGGAAGTACCTGGTAATGCTGGAGTAATGTTGTAGCTGTTATGGTACAGGAATTATGTGAGAGGCCTGGATTTTTGCGGATGATAGCTTTTATTGGACCAATTGCATGGTTGGAATAGACTTAAACATGCTTTCAAATATGAAGCATTCTTCATCAGGTCTGAAGGAAGAACCAGGCACAATGATAATTAAATACGGTATGGCAGGCTGTAAAATTGGAGAAAAGAGAAATTCCCAGAGATAGCAGACAAACAATTAACAGAAGAAAAGATAGCTGGATTGCCGGGAGATCAAGCCCTTTCAAAAGGGAAAAGGGTCATTATCACCTATAGTGTGAAGAAAGATTTTCAGGAATCCGGCACATTATAGTATGTCATGAAGTGAATATCAGTATTCAGTTTTTGGTTCTTAGTGTCCAGCCAACTTATCATTTTTTTGTTCCCAGGTTGGCCTTTTGAAGATGTTTTGTAAATTTCCCTTGAACACAAGGATAGCAAAGTCAAAAAGGGAGCGGCTGTTCTGTAAAAAATGTGTATCTCTGTCCTTTATATTTTTTTTGTGAGCATTCATTCTCATCCATAACTTCTGTTTAGTTTCACCCACATAGTTCTCATGAAGGCATTTGGTGCACTAGATCAGATATACCACATTTTTGGAAAGGCTTGTGTAGGACCCATGGATTCTGATGGGTTTGTTGTGAGGAATGTTGATTGCTGTAGCAGTAAAGGTATGTTGACAGGTTTAGTATTTATTTTAGGGCTGTCAAACAATTTTAAAAAATTGATCACTATTAGTTGCGCCATTAAAAACATTAATCACAATTAATCACGATTTTAACTGCATAGCTAAAATCTCAACATTACATGCAGAAAAACTAAAATTATGCAAAATTATGCATTTGTATGGCTGGAGGGTGGGTGTGGGGTATGTGTGGGAATTTGTGAAGGTGTGGGTGGCTGTGCTTTTGTATGTGGGATTTGTAGCCCAGGAAGGGGGGTTCCCACATGACCTGGCCAGATGTGGGTTACTGTGGGTCAGGAGTGAGGGGCAGCAGCAGGGCTGGGGGCTGTGGCTTGGCAGTGAGGGACAGACACACACAGACACAGACACTGCCTAGCAGATAAGACTATGGAGATGAAAGGGTGTGGAGGTGGGGAAGGGGCAGAGGGTGCAGATTGAGGCCCCCATGGTGAGGGAGTGGGGCAGGGGCAGGGATGAATGGGGCCCCAGGGCCAGGGAGGGTTGTGGCACACAGCCATAGGGGAGTGGCTTGTGCCACTGTGTATACCCTTGGGGGAGGCATGGAGAGCACGTGACCCCCATATTTGTGTGTGGGCGGAGGTGAGCTGTGGGCTCAGGGCTCTGCACCCTGCTGCCGTTGCCCTGGGTTCCTGGCCACATGCAGGCTGCGGCTGCTTGTCTGTGTCTGTGT
>NW_005842012.1:269437-275591 GCF_000455745.1 Alligator sinensis | reverse complement strand
CCCGCCCCCCCCGCTGCAGCTGCCCGGAGCCCACACTTGGGATGCCCTGTGGTCCTCTGTGCTGCCACTGCTGCCCCCCCTGGGCGTCCCAGAGGTGGCAGTGATGGCAGCGGAGCAGAGCCCAGGCGTGAGCTCCAAAACCACATGTGTGATTAACGCGTTAAAAAAGTTAATGGGAACACCAATTAACGTGTTAATCACATGCGTTAACTGTGATTAATTGACAGCCCTAATTTATTGCTAAGGCAAAGGTGCACCCCATTTGGTGTCTATTGAACAGTGTGGAGTTTGCTTTTGTGATGAGCTCTGCAAAGTTAGGGGGTTGTTTGAAAGCCAGGAGCAGAGTGGCTGCAAATATTTCTCACAAGGTCTAATTTTTGTATTTTGTGCTTGAATTAATGTCAAAGAGAACTGAACAGTTTATGGATCATGAGCTATTATCCCCAGACAAACTATTATTGTAAACACATGGCAAACAAACCTGCTATTCAAAATGCTGTTATATTGTTACATGATGTGTTGTGCAATTGTTCAATTTAAAAAAACACAACAGTAATTAGTATTCCTTTCATAAAAAATAGTGTTTCCTTTTTCAGACAGACTTGTATCACTTTTTAAGTGGGACAACTAAGAAACCCAAAGGTGAGTAAGGGAGGCTGTACAATAGTAGTAATTCAAGGTGGAAAAGAGGCTGACTGAAAAAGTAAACAGCTGGAAATTAGGAAGACAAAGGGCAGGAAAGGAGGGGAGAGGAAGCGGGTGGGGAAGAAAAATGTAAGAGATCAGGTTTGGCAGGTATCTGGTGAATCAGGTGTGAGGCAGGTTGTAATGTGCCATCAGTTTTAATGTAGGAACTCCATATAGCAAAACGGTTAACATATTTTGCTGTGGCTCTAAAGGTGTGAGTTCAAACCCAACTCTGGACTTAGACCTAAGCTCACCCCTAGCTGACCCAGCTGTATATAGGTACTTGATTATGCAGGCTGGAGAATTAAAGACAGTTGAATACAATGTAGGCCCACTCCTTTGTATTCTGTTTGTTACAGGAACTGATATGCCATAACAAAACAAGCCCAGTAGGCAGCTAGGCTTGGGCAGACTTTTGACCTACATGACAATTAGAAATCCAATTTTAATTTAAATAATTATTTTAAAGTATCTCTGTGATGCAGACAGCAGTGTACTGAAAAGATGCAATAGCTTTAAAATAGTTATCCTGATTACTGACAGCAGTCTAGTTGCAGAAGAACAGAGCTCAGTAGCAGCAAATGTACCTTGCTTTTTGCCAGGCTTCATTGTAGACCTGCCTTTAGAGCAGTGATCCAAAACCAGGGTGTTGGACCACGCTGGGATGCCACAAGATCCTTTGAAGGGTGCCACAGGAAGTGTGAGAAGATAGGCAACTTGTGAGTAGATAGGCTGTCCTTGCCCTGCTGCTTTCCTGCCCCTATCACCCTACCCCTCTGCAAGGAAGTAAGCACTGTAATAAGTTAGTTTTTGAAATGGGATGCCACTCAATTCACAAAAGTTATAGAGGGGCCTCGAGCCTAAACAAGGAGTGCCTTGAGTCTAAAAAGGTAAAGAAATGCTGCTTTAGAGTTACTTTGCCATTGAGTTAGGAGCAGGGTTGTCCTTCTCTAAAAATTCATCATAACTTAATATTCAAAACAAAATAACAAAATTAAGTCTTAGATCGCATGCCTAACAACATAGACTATACCATTGAATGAATTTGGAATGATCTATGGTATATTAAAACAAGTGCTCATTAACGTAAATTTAAAAGATGATTTCCTTGTGTCTCATGAGGAAGAGGATGAATGATTCTCAATCACATCCTAAAATATTCTCAAACTTCATCAAAGCAAATTCATTCAGGCCAGGTGCACATCTTTATCCATAAACTTATGATAGTCGATGATAGATTGTAAATATAAATTAGCTTTACTGGATCAAAGACCAGCTGTAATGATGGGGAGAGAAGAATGGCTATATTCATCATATTATAAATCAGACAGTCACAAAATGGTACTAGTTCATTATACTGAACTAGGATTACGTAAAGAGAAGAGAGAGGAAAAGAGAACTAAGAAAGAGGAGACTGTACAATTGCCAAGATGCAGCAAATCACTGTAAGATTTGGGTATTAGGGTATTGTGAAGAAATGTTCTTTATCATGGAAAATCTTGCCTGCTCTCTTCCTGTGGCACATTGTAGTTTTTTGAGGCTGTAGTGTTTTGTGCCTAACATGCTAAGTTAGATATTACTGGGTACTTTCTGTTGTGATATGCAGAAGGGGACAAAGTGATTATTATTATGGCCCCCTTTTGGACTAAATATATGTTACATAGTTTCATGTGATTGCAGAGGACTGGACTGCATGACCCAGTCTTAGGTTCCTATTATTCCAATAGGAGGGATAATAATAATGTTGATGATGATGATTTGTCTAATAGCTACTTGATAACATGCATATTGGTCTGTTTTTGAGGCATTTGAAAGCTTTTGAAATCTTCACTAGTGTTATGCAGGATTTTTTCAGTGGTTCTTTAAAAGCTATATTGAATAACGACACAATGGATCTAAAGTGAACAGATAATTCATTTCCACACTTATGCAAAACAGTTTAACCTCAATAGACTAAAGTCATTGAAGGTTTTACTTATGAATTTTCTATGATTATTGCTAAACAGTAGGGAAACTCTGTTGCTGACTTATCAATATCTAATAACAGATTGATTCTTCCCATGAAATGATTTATTAGATAATCCCTGACATAATCCACCTAATCAACAAAGCAGAAGTATTTTTCACTCCTTAGTAGTGGACTAAATACAGCAATACTTTTCACCATTACTATGCCCTTTGTAACAGAGAATATGTTTATAACAGGGAATATACTTATAAAGCCAACTCTGCTTCTATATAGCCAGTAAATAAGTAAAACCATCCCTATTTACAGTCAACTATGTAGCATGTCTGGAGTGAACATGGCATTGTTTTACAAACTAAGTTTAAGATTTTAAAACCTACCCCTCTGTGACTGGGTCGGGGTTGATTAACCGGGTCGGGGTTGATTTTCTTTCATTGGGGCTCTTGATGTGATGGAAGAATGAAAAATAATTTCCCTCATGAAAGATAGTATCAGTAATCACCCAGACAAGATGTTAAAAGTGAATTTGTTTTAATTGGTGCTCCCAGTGTAATACAGAGATCACTGGCTGAGCCTGGCCCCACGATGACCCCTGACCCGCACCCCAGCAGTTCCTGCTCCTAATATTAGTCCTTTTCTTTTCATCTTCTAAGTAGCTAAGGATCCCTCTTCCCCGTAGCAATTCCTTGTCCTGCGGACCACCCAGGTAAGCGTCCCCATCTCGTCTCGCTGGTTAGGGCTCCACCGCACTTGAATCTTCACTCGGTGCAATTGCTTCCTCCATGGATCTCTCCCACATTTGGGGTGGATTCTGAGAGACTGCTCTGCTGTGGTTATGCCTTCACCCGGCAGGCTCTGCTTCTCTGCATCTCCCTTGAAAGTTCCTAGTAGCTCTAGAGGGGCTGTCCTGCCATGGTTATCCTAACCCAGCAAGATCTGCTTCTCTGTGGCTTTTTCCCTCAGTGTTCTGGGTAGCTTCAGAGCTCCTTGCCTCTGGTTTGGATGCACCTTCTCTCCATGTGCCCTAGGGGGCAATTAGTAGCCCCCACTGCTACCTTTTTATGGCTGCTGGTCTCCGGTTCCCCTAAATCCCATCTGGTATGTGGATTCTCCCAGTTGTGTGTGGTAAGTGATTACCCCTGCCCTGTCCCTAACCCCAGCCCTTCCCCGACTCACCAAGGAGAGCTTGCTGTGGCCAAAAAAGAACAGGGCCATCTCTAGCCCTGTTATACCCTCCTTACTTTCAAATTATATGCCCTGCAAAATGGGTTAAATTGTACACATTGGTCAATCTCAACCTTTGACATCACTGATCTAACTGGCTTACTATAAAATAAATGCTCAAAACTACTTCTTAACATGAATGCATAGAGCTATAATTAATACATTTCCATGTATCCGTGGGAATTAATCTGATTAATCTGATTTATATAATAGATAAGAACAGTATCCATAGCCCTGATCCTGTTAATGATCAACAGTCACCCTAGTGCTTAGGGCATGGACAAGGAACCAGAATTAGTGCCTGGGAGACAAATCACAGGAAAAATACAGAATAAGGAATAAAGGGGCAAGGCAAAGCAGGCTCAGCAGCAACCAGGGGTCAGGAGCTGAGGGTCACAGTCAGGAATTTACCAAGAGTCAGAACCAAGAACTTACCAACCTACTGGCCTGCCCACAGGTAAGCAGGGACCCATGGAGGGAGGGACCTAGCCAGCTGGGAGCGGGCTAAGTGGGCTGAGGAGGGTCACGCCCCCCCAGTTCCTACTTGGCCCAGCCCCCCAGGGAGCTGTGCGACCCACCTGCAGGTGTGTGTGTCAGGTTAGGGGGGAGTTACCCACCTGTTCCTTCCCTCAGTGGAGGGGAGGGAATTCTCTTAGCCCCCCCAAAATAGTGAGGTGCCAGCCGGCCCTTCTGCACATGCACACAGTTTAAAAAGGGCCCAGCAATGGCATAAGCCTCATTAGCGTCCCGGCTCCGGTGCAAGACACGTGGGTGTAAGCCTGCTGCACCCCCATGAGCCTAGGGACCCCAGCAGTGACCCCAGGACCCCAATGAGCTCCGGCCTGCCCGCAGGTAAGCAAGGGCCCGTGGAGGGAGGGACCTAGCCAGCTGGGTGCAGGCTAAGTGGGCCGAGGAGGGTCATGCTCCCCCATGGCTCCTACTTCACTCAGCCTCCGAGGAAGCTGCGCAACCAGAGCCTTGCAAACAGGCTGCACAAACAGACATGCTCCTACACCCAGTGCGTGAGTTAGCATGGGAGTTTGTGCAGGGGGGCAAGCGGAAGGGCCTGAGGCCCTGCCTGTGAGCCCCCCAGGGTAGACAGTCCCAGCCGTAGCCAGCCCACCAGTGGCATGACACAGTTGGGCACGCGCCACACCCTGAGGGTCCACTCAGGGTCTGCAGCCCCCCTCCCCCCAAGCACCTCAGAGTCTGCCACCCAGACGGAGCCCCTGGTTCTGAGCTCCACGCAGATGGAGTCCCTGGCTCTCAGCTGCGGGGGCTGCCTGACACTTTTTCAGGCTCTGGGGCCCAGGAGCATGGTCACCTCCCCTTGTGGGGTCTGCTCCCTACTGGGGTCTCTGGTGCACCAGCTGGAGGAGCTCCAGGCCACAGTCCAGAGACTGAGCGCCATCAGGGACTGTGGACAGGAGATAGACTCCTACTGCCAGGCCCTTCTCCCCCGGGAGGTGGAGGGTAGACCATGGTCTCCCTCCAGGACAACGGAGGACTCAGGGACCACCCTTACTGTCCAGCCCAGGGGTTGGACCAAGGTGGTCAAGGTCTCCAAGGCCCACCGCACCAAAGCTCCTGCCCCACTGGAGCTTTGCAACAGATACAAACCTCTTGCAGCCCCAGCAGAGCCTGCTGAGTTGCCAGCTCCCGCAGGCAACACAGATGATACTGTAGCTACTGCTCCCACTCTCCCCAAGACCAAATGCAAAGTGTTCGTTGTGGGAGACTCCATCCTGAGGGGGACTGAGCGGGTAATCTGCTGCCCCAACCCCCTCCTTCCCAGGAGCCAGAATCTGAGACATCGTGGAGAAGATCCCTAAGCTCCTCCAGCCCACTAACCATTACCTTATGCTCCTCATCCATGTGGGCACCAATGACACAGCTCAGAGCACTCCCAGCTGGGTCACGAGGTGCTACAGGGATTTGGGTGCAGGGCTTAAGGGTCTGGGGGTGCAGGTGGTGTTTTCTTCAATCCTCCCAGTCTTGGGCTATGGGCTGAGGAGGGAATGGAGGATCCAGGTAGTCAACCAAAGACTGCAGTGCTGGTGTCATCGGGAAGGATTTGGCTTCCATGACCACAGTCTGCTCTTTGGTAAGAGAGGCAGCAAGTTGCTGGGAAGGGACAGCCTCCACCTCTTTCTGCTGGGGAGCAGGCTCTTCTCATCCAGACTGGCTGACTTGCCTCACCGGGCTTTAAGCTAAGCCCGCTGAGGGATGGGGCGACTACTGCTACTGCTGGCCTTCTGGGCAACCCCTTGCAACCCA
>NW_005842012.1:266808-267675 GCF_000455745.1 Alligator sinensis | reverse complement strand
GACTTGAGACCCTCTGGGTTAAAATCTGTGGGGAACACGGCACAGGGGATACTATGGTGAGAGTCTACTACAGACCCCCTACCCAGGGTCAAGATCTTGACCAGGACATCACCAGGGAATTGGCTGAGGCTGCACGTTCCTGCTGTATGGTTTCACAGGAGACTTTAACTACCCAGACATCCCATGGGAGGAGCACTCAGCCAAATCCGAGTGGTCGCAAAGCTTTCTCTCATGCGTGGATGACCTCTATCTGATGCAGGAAGTCTATGGGCTGACAAGAGGTAAAGTGCTGCTCGACCTCGTATTGGCAACTGGGGATGACCTAATCACTAACCTAATGATCGAAGGGAAGCTAGGTGACAGTGACCATGAGCTGATCACTTTCACCATCTGCCGTAAAGCTGGCAAGTCAGTCCTTAACTTCAGGAAAGCTGACTTTGACAAGCTAAGGAGGCTTGTCAGAGAGGCCCTAAAGGGCCACAACACAAAGGAGAGGGGAGTTCAGGATGAGTGGTTGCTCCTCAAGGGAGCAATCCTGAATGCGCAAGCAAAGTTCATCCCATCTCAGAGGAAAGGCAGCAAAAGGGCACAGCAGCCCTCTTGGCTCTCCAGGGAACTGGCGGACCTCCTGCATCTTAAAAGAAAGACCTACAAAGGAAGGAGTACTGGAACCACCACCAAGGAGGGATACTCTGCTCTGGTCTGGACCTGCAGAGAACAAATCAGGAAAGCCAAGGCTGCGATGGAACTCCAGCTAGCTACAAATATCAAGGACAATAAAAAGTCCTTTTTTAGATATGTGGGGAGCCAGAGGAAAAGCAAGGGCAACATTGGACCCCTGCTAAACCAGATGGGGCAACTGACAAC
>NW_005842012.1:257076-265685 GCF_000455745.1 Alligator sinensis | reverse complement strand
ATCCATAGATGCTTCTCAAGCAAATCCCGGGACGTCATTCTCCCGTTTTACTCAGCCTTGGTGAGGCCACAGCTGCAGTACTGCATCCAGTTTTGGGCTCCACAATTCAAAAAGGATGTGGAGAAGCTTGAGAGGGTGCAGAGGAGAGCCACACACATGATCAGGGGTCAGGAAAACAGACCTTATGATGAGAGCCATGGGACTCTTCAGCCTGGAAAAGCACAGGCTCAGGGGTGAGCTGGTGGCTTCTTCACTGTTCGAGCCCCCAAGGTTTGGAATAGACTGCCACTGGAGGTGGTTCAAGCACCCACTTTGAACATCTTCAAGACACATTTGGATGCTTATCTTGCTGGGATCCTATGATCCCTGCTGACTTCCTGCCCCTGGGGCAGGGAGCTGGACTCGATGATCCTCCAGGGTTCCTTCCAGCCCAAATGTCTATGAGGGGGAGGAGAAATAAGACAAAGATCAGGGCAAGCTAGAAGCTCACTGGGGCTAAGTGCAGACAGTCAAAAAACTCTACGCTGAATCTCCAGGGTTCCTTCCAGCCCAAATGTCTATGAGGGGGAGGAGAAATAAGACAAAGATCAGGGCAAGCTAGAAGCTCACTGGGGCTAAGTGCAGACAGTCAAAAAGCTCTACGCTGAATCGATTCAGTCTTTCAGGTTAGTCTAAAATGCAGAGATTAAATTGAGAAACAACTGGACACACATTCACTTTTGATTCAGGAAATACAGCCACATGTCTTCAGTGGCTCAGGCCAGAAGCCAGGCAGTGCTAGGGAACGGCTTTCTGGCATGTAGCCAGCATGGGCTGTGTATTCACTTTCTCTTCCTACTGCTCCAAGGTTCCTACTGCTCTGGGATTTGTGGTCCAGAATCACGGAAGCAAGACTCTACAGGGTTGCTCAACACTTCCTCTTCCTTCTTCCAGGTGCCTCTGGGATTTGTAGCCCACAGCTGTAGCCAGCAGTAACTTTCAGTAAATTTATCAGGGCAGGGCAGCTCTGTACTTGGGGGAAGAGGGGATTAACCCCTTCGCCTTGGACCTAGACTCCATCTGGGATTTGCCTGTGGGGAGCAGTCCCTGCCTCCCCTTCCCCCAACCCTTCTCTGCTGGAGCAGACAGCACAGCCTAGCACGGGGCTGGAAAGCATACTGGGGTGCTGGGGGACTCCGATTTAACTTAAACCAGGAAGGCAGGAGACTTGTGTGTTGTCTGACCACTATCTCCCATGCTGTTTTTAAGGCTGTATCTTGGGAAGAACAGGCATCTTCTAAACACAGTAGGAGTCATACCCAGTTGGAACAGTAGCTTCCAAAGTGCAGAGGTACAAATGGACCAGAAACTACATGAATACACTCTCCAGGGAAATCCTACTATAGTATAATAACTCTGCTGTAATAACTGTTTATGGCATACATCTTCATGACTGGGGAGAAGGAGAAATCTTGTGCTTTCAAGAAATCCTTTGATTCTTGGACAAGTGCACATCATTTGGATCAGTCTTGAGGCTATGCTACATTGCAGTGCTGGCCAGCATGGCCCCAGTTTTGAAAAGTAGCAAAATAGTCTTCCCTTCTCCTTAGTTAAGCTGACATTTAGCTGAAGAATCAGTCTTACATTGGTGGTAAGTTATACGAACAACAACAACAAAAATAATAATAATACAAAGCTCATCCTGTATCTGTCATTTCAAACTCTGGCTTCACATGCCTGTTGCAATTGGCATCCCAATAGCCTACAAAATGTTAAAACAAAATACACAAAATTAACCTAACTGGTTATTTTATGATTACTGCATGAAGCACCTAACAGACTTCTAACTGTAGCAGTGTGACAGTCACCTTGAGTATCAACATATTCAATGTTATTGAGTACTAATTTCTAGATTAACTTTAATTTACTTTGGAAACAATAAGTAATTCAACAAAGTGAAACTTTACATGTAAGTTTTTACTTTTTCATATTTTGCCATAGCTTATATAGCTCAACATGCCAAGGAAATATTTTCTGAATGAATTAAGAGGCACAGTAATATCCTTCTGTGGTACTACTTTAAAAATGTCATTCTGTAGGTTAATAACAATCAAAAGTCATTCAAATGTTTACTACATGGCTAAGTAATGAGACTTACTAATAGCTCTTCTTTTAGAAAGGGTTATCAGCCTCTGCTTCACTTTCATGTTTAGTGTCTTTTATCTAATGGTACTTTTTAGGGCTAGCATTCACAAAAAACATAGTGCAGTCCCATGCAGATTTCAGATTGCTAATCAACTCACGTAATTTATCAATGAATACCAACCTATCACATCTACTTAATGTATGGTATGCTTAACAAAGCAGTTCTACAATGTATATTAATACAGAAAGACTATTTCACTGCCAACAAAAGACTGCTGTACCCAAGATTTTAACAACGTGTTACTGATTCCCAAATGGTGTGTTACTGATAGCAAAACTAGTCTATATAATCATTCCAAAGACTATTTAAAGCACAGCGCTCTGAGGATGGATTTATTGAGCATTATTTAACAGTTCTTCTTTGAAAGCAGAGAATTCCTCACTGGATTTCAAAATAAACATGAATGGTAAAACCCACTGTTGCTGAATTAGTGGCTTGATCCCCTACAGAAAGACGAAGTTCCTGAATCAGTAACTGTAGATGTCTAGGTACTGAGAGAAAGTTCCTAGAATTTGGTTACGCAAATACATATAATCTAAGATGAAGACATGGCACCTCTGCTAACTAAGGACAAGGTGACAGTCTCCTTTTCCAGTACATCATTCATATAAATCAAGTTTTAGTGAAGTTTATCTTTTTATTTAGCTAGTTGGCTGTTCCCATTAATGAGCCTTTTTTTTTTTAATTCAGCACAGCTTGGGTTTGAATGCTTTGCCAGACCCTCAGGTCATACACAAAATACAGTTTTCAAATAAAAGAGGATGTCTTGCTTTTCAGGATGTCTCAGGCTTGCTTGATATTACATATAAATAAGTATATAATAAATATCCAACTGAAAGGCAGAAACAATGTTGTAAGAGTTACCACTGTTTAATGCATATAGAACTTCTTGCTACTGTGATGGGCTAGCTGGCAGTGACATAGCCCAGGGGTTTTGAAAGGGCAAAAGATGATTGGAGGACTTGGGATTCCCTTTCCTCACCAATCAGGCCCCAGAGACTCACCCTCCATGTCCCCTGATTGGCCCCTTGGGTCACCTGGTGGGGGATAAAAGGGGCAGCGCAGCTGACTCAGGGGAGACCAGTGATGGACCACAAGGAAGGAGCTTCAAAGAGCTGGCAAGAGCTGGGCCAGTGAGGCAGGAGCAGTTGCCCCAGAAGCACCTGAAGGAGTGGGACCTGCAGGCAGCAGTGGGACCCTCAGCAGCGCGGCATGAGGCCGGCAGGAGAGGCTCCCCACTGGGTTCCAAGATCCCCTACGAGAGGCTGCAGCCAGCAGGAGAGGCTCCCCAGCTCCAGCAAGGATCTGAGCAGCGACCTGAGAGGTTCCCAGCTCTACTTCCAGCTCCTCCAGCAAAAGGCCAGGCAGCTCAACATGAGGCTGGGGTTCCTGGAAGGTCAAGACCCCTAGCAGCTTGGCACAGTACCAGCACTGGTGGCTGTGTGGTACTTTCTGCCTACCACGTGGGAGATCTGCATTCAAGTTCCAGCTGGGGTGACTTGGGGTGAATGAAGTAACAGGGAAAATTCTTGTTGCAGTGGAAAGGGTTCCTTGTGTTTCCCCCCCTTCTCCTCCACCAGGTACCTAGGCCCTATATTGCTTGTTATTTGACATTTTGTATTTTGTGCCTTCCATATTTCACCAACCAGTATTGTTCATTCTGCTGTTTGTGTTTTATATTTTGGTTAACCCTGTCTTTTGTCAACTGGATGAATACGTCTATAATTGTAAGTGTCTAACCTTTGTTGAATCCTGCCCCCCTCCGGGTGTTGTAGTGTTCCCTATACCCCCCTGGTTTATACTGGTTATGGTCCCAGTACTGTTCTCTCATTAAAAGGTATATGGTTAAGTCCCCATTGGTGGTCTGGCTCTGCTCTATATGGGGAGGAGAGTCCCTACACCTCCCACAGTGCTTGTGCACCTGCTTTGATCCCTTCAGTTGAAGAGGGGGTACCTCTTGGAGTACCGTCCGGGTTACACTACAATTAATACAGCTCTGTACAATAGACGGAGCACAGTTTGTATGAATTTTTAAAATATGAATGAACCCTAAGTAAAAAGCCTCTGGTACTTAACAAATTGGAGGGGTTGGTAGAGGAGGATTGCAAATATTTTAAGGATTCATAAGAAGGTGGAATTTTCAGGGAAACATTTATATAATTACTATAGTATCTTTTTTCTGGCAATGATGTTTTAAGGTCCATTCAGTGAATCCTTCATTCCATGAATACACCAATGATTTCACTGACGTAGCAGTGGACTACTCATATAAATAATGATTACCCATGAAATTAAGCTTGCAGGATTGAGTCTCATTGAAATGTTTAAAATCCATTTCTGTCTGAAGAAGGAATGAAAACATATTGTCTTGAAGATGGGGACTTGGCTACTCCCAATTATAGGAAGATAGCTAAAGATCATAACCTACCATTTCTGAAAATGACACCAAAGGCCACGTCCATACAAGCATGGACATTTGTTTCCCTGGGGGCAACTAGCAGCAGGACAACTTGTGCTGCTGCTAGTTGTCCCTGTGGAACGCCTGTGCCATACGCCCCCTGGCACACAGTAGGTTACCTCTGGTGGGGTAAGGGAGGCTGGGGACAGCACTGGGCTGACCCCAGCAGCCTTACCTGGGGTTCAAGGCCTCCTAAGGCTGTAGCTGCTGCAGTCTTATCGCTTGGAGCCTGGCCAGCAGCTGGAGTATGGCTCTGGCTGGCCAAGTCCAGTTTTGAGCGGCATGTGCTGCCTCTGTGCTTACCACGCTGCTTTTTTTTGTGTCGTTTTTTTTTTTTTTACACCAGGTTATGCAGGGATCAAATCCCTCTCCCCTACACACACACTGCTCCCTTGAAGCATGAAGAACACCTGAATGTGTAGTATGTGGCACCTCAGACATGTCTGTGGTGCCACATATCACACGGCTGCCCTTGTCTGGTCACAGCCAGAGGAGCTACAAAAAGCTAAAAGAAAAAGCAGAAGTAAAGTCTAAGGATTAAGTGTGTACTCTGCATTAAGACATTTCCACTGCATATCAAACTCTGCTTCTGACTCCCTGTGACAGCCTGGATAATCATGTAATTTCCTTAAACTCATGTTTCTCCATCTGTAAAGTGAGCATGGTATGAACAGAAGCTGTTATAAAGGTCCAAATACATCATTAGTGTATTCAGTGCCAAAAATAATGTATTATTCAATACAGATCTCATACTCACAACATTTTCCAAACAACACATTTAATTTATTGATACTGAGTAAAACTTTTACAATGTTATATGCTAACAGCCCATGTTGAATTGAAGATGGAATAGTTTGCCTTTTAAAAAAATCCTGTAACTCAAGTCATTCATTAAATGTGCTTTCGACACCTGCCCTCCATAGTTTGAGTTCTTTGATAGTTTTAGGGTTGGCCAATGAAAAGGAGCATAAAAAATTGGAAAACTGTGAAAATTAATAGAAATACAAACAGAAAATATTAAGACGATCTTAGAATTATCTTCAAAGTTTGCCTGTTGGTATTACTGGCCTTTAAGCATACATTTGCAAGTTTTATAAAGAAAAGCCACATAAATGTTCCAAACCCTAATTGTTGTAACTTATCCATGCATTCCAGCACAAATTTCAGTGTGTTCCAGAAATGTTTGTTCACTTGCTACAAACCATGTCACAAATCTTCAGTGCAGCAGCTAATATTTTACAATTGATCAAATAAACTGGGATATGTATTCTAAATATATGACTTAATGAAAACAACTTAAAGATTTATGCTCTATTTAATGTACTTAGCTAAAGTCTCATGGGATTGCCAAAGGAGATAAAAACTGCAACATGGGTTAATGCTTAGTTATCTTTTGGTTAACTTATGTAGCTCAGTAATCAAAGGACATGAAAGGAAAACCTTTGATAAAAATTAGCCTATTTTAAAATTCTAGAGAAGGAAGTTGCCTTTAAATACACTACAATGTAAACTTCTATGCTTCCAAACAAGAACTTGTAGCTAAACTTCATTTGCAATTTGTAGACTATAAACTTTGTTCTTATTTGATTCTGTCCTATAAAAAGTAAGGATCAGTTCTATGAGCATGGCAAAGAATGTGTAATGATAAATAGCAGTGGTTATGTTTACATAGCTGTTGCTCTCTCTACTTTTTTCAAGAAAAAAGCAAAAAAGTAAGGTTCTATAAGGCAATGACACATTAATTAAGAGAGAAAAAATAATTCAAAAGTGAACACGCATGTCCACATAGACACGTACACACACACATACACACACACACACACACCTGTCCACCAAATTCAACATATGGTAGGCTGTAAGACACTGTAACACATATTTGGTCAGGTGTTCCAATAACACCTACTAGTTCAGCACATTAATGGAGTTAGTAACTTTTATGATGATTTTACTTCGTAAATGGATTTTTTTGGATAAAAGATAGTCAAATACTGTGAGTGGATAGTGGTGTTATATATGTGTAAATACAATGTGTAACTAAATAATCACATGCTCATATATTCTGAGCTCCAAGGACTGATAATGCACTCCGAGCAATGCCCCTCAACTGTCTTTCTACTTCTCATCTTCATTGTTTCAAACTCAACAGAGCTACTAAATTCAGATGTCATTATGCAGAAGTGACATGAAGATGTTCTTCGAAGTGATCTCTCTTTGTTTGTGGCTTGGTGTAGCAATAGAGGTTGGAATTTATTTATTTAACATACACAGTTTTGGCCTATTGTTTCAGCCATCTTAAGGCAATGTCATCACCAGTGTGAAGAGCTTAAAAGCTACCAAGTAGCATAGTAAATGGACATTAGTCAACTATGTGGCACATGGTTTGAACTTGTCCACAAGGGCATTTTTTTGTCTTTGTGAAGGCTCCCTGTCCAGTTCAGAAATGGTTGAGAGATTGGAAAGAAAAAGAGATTTCGCCTGAAATCATTATGCAAGGTATAATAAGAGGGACAAATGCAGTGAGAGGGACAGACTTAGATTTGACACAGGGCAAAAGACCAAAGTTAGTCTCCTTTCATCATGGTGGAGAAGAACAGACCACCTGGACTGAGAGAGGATTTGGGCAGGGAAGGGAGACTGAAGGTCAGCAAGAGTGAAGAAGACCTGTACTTTGTGCTGATTTCTCAGTCTTCTTTTTAATGGATGCTCTCATGTCCCACTATTCCAGACACACATGCATGCACAATCCTTTATCTTTCTTAATCTGGATTCCTGGCCAATTGGAAACACTTTATTATTCCATAGGTACACATCGTCTAACTTCTGTTAATGGTTGATGGCTATAAAACTAGGTCTATAATAGGAGCAACCTGAATTTGGTATTGCCAGTTTGGCAAATCCTGCTGGTCAGCAGGATCCTAAAGCATTGTATAACTGCAAGTCATATCAGTATAAAATGTTTGTTGTTAATACTTATTATGCAACTAGATTCTGATCTCTGGTTTTAGCAGAGTGAACTTGCTTGAAATTTTTTTTCTGTCCAAGGAAACAGGGAAAGATGAAAGAGCATGCTGAGAAGCCATATCAGTAATACTAGTCCTCCCTCTTGATGCCTTAATGTCAGCAGGGCTTGGTCTTGTTAAAATTAATCCAGCCACAATGATGGCATAAAGACATGTATTTATACCTCTATTGACTTTTCACGTTCGCGGGATAATTGTTGTAACATTTTCTTAAAGGCCAAAGACCTTTTGATGATAAATATATCTCATTACATGGAATTTTATATGTAATCATTGCATGAATCTCAGTATAATTCAATGGATGTATTTACCACATGTTAATCCTAGCATAACAAGCCTTTAACCTATTTGACTTAATTATAGGCCTATCATCAGATTTACTGTAAAGATTTTTTTCTCTTCTGCTTCTGAAAAGGACTTTAACTTGCTTAACCCTTTTGTGGGTCACTTTTCATGGATTCCATCTGTGTCTCTCTTCACTTTGGATGAAAAGCCATGGGATGCATAATATTACTGTTCACTCTACTGGTGTGAAAGTGGTGACTGATAGATAAACCTTTCCATTGTGATAATGAAAATATTGAACAGTTTCATCTTAAGACAGGCCCTTCTAGGACCCTACTAGAAATGCCTTCCCAGTCTGACAAATAAGTATTATTTGAGATCAATTGTTCATCCAGCTGTGCATCTACCTCAGGGAATTATATGTATACCATATTTCAGTAACTTGCTTATGAGGCTGTCATGTAGCCTTGCTAGAGCCTTACTAAAGTCAAGAGATATTACATGTACTACTTCTTCCTTATTCATTAGTCCACTTACCCTGTGGTAGATGGGAGAAGAAGTTGAAGGAATTGAGTTTGTTTAGTCTAGAAAAGAGAAGATCAAAGGAGATATTATAACAGTCTTCCAGGAGATAAAAAAATCTTAAAAATTGGAGGTGATT
>NW_005842012.1:255567-257045 GCF_000455745.1 Alligator sinensis | reverse complement strand
CTACACAGTTAATGGAGGAAAGACAAGAAGAAATCATTTTAGTTTTCAAAAAAGAAAATTTTGGTTGGATATTAGGCTAAATTTTCTAAACAGAGCAATGCAATTCTGGAATTGGAAACTGGAGAATTTTCTTCACTGGAAATTTTTAAGGACAGATTAGGCAAACATCTGTTAGGAGTCATATATGTAAATTTCATTTTGCTTCAGTGCAAAGGATTGGACGAAATGACCTCGAGGTTTCTTCCAACTCTACATTTCTATGGTTCTATGATTCTGCATTTGACCAACTTTGTGGCACTGTCTGTACTATGGTTATTATGATAATCATGTTTTTTGCATCAAAGGCACTTTTGAACTAGGAATAATTTTAAAAACCCGTTTAATTTTTACACGTTTTAGATACAAGGTGTAACATGTATTTTAATATGACTGAATATTAAAACCCTACAATAGCAATATATTGTTTATAAAAATATCATATTCATATGATAGAAACTAACACTACATTAAAACATCATATCAAGATCTTAATTATACACTCAGATACTGGATACAGATTAACAATTGTCTGCATTCTGTATAGGCTGCTAACAATAAGAACTTTGATTCTGATCCTCATGTATTCCAAGAATATCAGATCAAAGTGAATTCTGTGTAGCTACCCCAATTTATACTAACTGAAGATCTGTCCATCTTTCTCACGTTCAGTTTTAGCTGAGATAAATTTGCATGTTTTAGGTGTCTTCATGTCAAAAGCCAAATGGTGTTTAAAGATCAAGTTGTTGATTTCTGTGGAACAATAATTTGTAGTAGGCAACCATCAATCCTCTGGATCATGGTACACACATAAAATGTCTAGTCAGGTGTTTGGTGAATCTGCCCCTACAGAGTCCTGCAACCATCACACCAAGATCTTTGACAAGTACACCTAGGCAAGAGTATGGAGGAGTGGAGACAGCCCAATACCTACCATTGCCCCTTTAGACTACTGAGACAGAATCCAAAGGCCAGACTGAATCTAGATGTTCAGTATCTTGATGGCTGTAGCTTCTGCCAGAGAGCAACAGATAAGAACTGCTGCTGACTGCCTAATGCCTCAGCAAGGGCACATTTCTGTCAGGGTGATGTCCCTTAGCCTTTCTCTAACCAAGGAGTACACATAAGGCAGTGGGGGTTAGGGTTTTGAGGAGCACCTTACACTGGAGGTTGCAACATTGTGGTATTTTATAGGAGCTACCCTGCCCAAGTAGCCCTACCATATTGCCACAAGGCCCTCCAGTCAGATGCAGTTTATGATCATACCCAGGACCAAAATTTGCAATAACATAGTAACAGGAAGGGAAAAGGAGAGCAAGTAACAGATGACACAGAGAAACCTGAAATATTTAATGCGTTTTCTACTTTAGCCCTCAGCAAAAAAAGGTTAATTGTCACCTGATGCACAGATAATTTTAACTAGGGAACAGATGCACAGGACG
>NW_005842012.1:250860-255557 GCF_000455745.1 Alligator sinensis | reverse complement strand
GGGAAAGAACAGGTTAAAAAATATTTAGATAAGTAAGATGTATTCCAGTCAGCAGTGCCTGATTAAATTCACCTACAGTACTTAAGGAACTAGCTGAAGTAATCTCTGAACAATTAGTGATTATCCTTGAGAACTCATGTAGGACAAAGGGACAAGAGAGGTTTCAGAGGACTGGAGAAGGGCAAACTTGTAACTGGTTTTAAAAATTGGAAAAAGGAGGACCTAGGGAATTATAAACCAGTCAGTCTAATTTCAATACCTGGAAAGATACTGGAACAAATTATTAAACAATCAATTTGTAAGCACCCAGAGGACAGTAAAGTGATAAGAAAATGCCAACATGAATTGTCAAGAACAAATCACGTCACATCAATCTAGTCTCCTGCTTTGACAGGGTACCTGGATAAAGGAATGTTGGCGGGGAGGGGGGGAGGACAGAAGGCAGAAGATATAATATGTCTTAATATATTTTGAATTTAGTAAAGATTTTAACACTGTTCTACACAATATTATCAGAAGGAAACTAGGGAAATATGATCTAAATGAAATCATGATGAAATGAGTCCACAATAAATTGACAAATCATACTGAAAATGTATTATTGGTCCACTGTTGAACGGGAAGAACATTTGAACTGAGGTCCCACAGGTGTCTATCATAAGTTCTATTCTATTCAATATTTTCATTAATAACATGGATGATGGACTCAAAATTACATTCATAAAATCTGCACATGATGCAAAGCAGAGATGTTGCAACCACTTTGGAGTTTTAATCCTATTGGATTAAAACTCAAATTAAAGATTTCAATAAATTGGAGAAATGATCTTCAGTTAATGAGATTCCATAAAGGCAACTGCACAACTTACAATGGAGAAATCAAATGTACAATAAACAAATAAGGAATAACTAGTTAAATAGGAGTACTACAGAAAAGGGTATGGGCATTATTGTAGACCAGAAACTAAAATGAATAAGTAATGTAAAGCTGTTGAAAAAAGGCAAATGTTGATATTTAAGGGCTCATGAATGGAGCCCTTAAATGGGCTCAGAGCCACTCTAATTAAAGTGCCCCCCCTGCCCCCACTCCCTCCATCCCAGAACCCAGAGTGTAAAGATGCCCTAAGTGTTGAATGTAAGTCACATAAGGTAATTTTTCTGCTCTCCTCAGTCATGTAAGGGTTTGGCTGGACTACTGCATCCAGTTTTGGGCACTAGACTTTAAGAAAGAAGTAGATAAACTGAAGAGAGTCCAGGGGACAGCTACAAGTGGGATAAGAGATTTTGGAAAACATGTTCTCTTAGAAAAGTTTCAAAGAATTACGTTTTAGATTAGAAAAGGGGCTACATAATAGTGACTGAGGGGATTATATAATATTGTCTTCAAATATGTAAAAGGTTGCTACAAGAAGACAGTGATTAATTATACTGATGACCCCAGTGTGGGAGTGGGTAGGACAAGAAGTTGCCTTAAGTGGGGGAGTGGGTAGGACAAGACATCTGCTGAGAGGAGCAGTCAGCCAGGTCCGACCGCTCACGTAGGTTCCTAGCCAGGATCCAGAACCTCCACCTAACCCAGGAGGAGCACAGTCCCACCAGGGGAAATGTCTTGCTGGACTTGGTCCTTGCCACAGGTGATGACCTGGTGAGAGGTCTGCGGTTACTCAACCACCTAGGTGACAGTGATCATCACTTGCTGGAATTTACTATCCAGCGCAGGGTGGTGAAAGCAAGCAGCGAGGCAGAGGTCCTTGACTTCAGGAGGGCCGACTTCAATGAACTAAGAAAATTAGTAAGAGAGGTATTGGGGTCTCAGAGCCTGAATGAGATCGGAGTCCAAGATGGGTGGTTGTTAGGGATAACAAAAAGTCCTTTTTCAAATACATAGGAAGTAAGAAGACGGCACTGGGTAATGTGGGGCCCCTACAGGATAGGCTTGGCAATCTGGTGATTGCAGCAAATGAAAAAGCTGACCTCTTTAACAAATTCTTTGCCTTCATATTCGTGGACAGGGACCAGAACATTTCCCCCACTAGGATTATGGAAGGACCCAGGGGAGTCACCGCCATGCTTAGGGTCAGGGATGATCTAGTTAGAAAACTTTTGGAGGGGCTGGATGTGTTTAAATCCATAGGTCCAGATGCTTTTCACCCAAGGGTGCTGAGGGAATTGGCAGGGGTCTTTATGAGCCCTCTGGCCAGGTACCAGAGGATTGGAAAAGGGCCAATATGGTCCCCATTTACAAGAAGGTGAGAAAGGAGGACCCTAGCAACTATAGCCCAGTCAGCCTTACCTCGGTTCTTGGGAAGACCTTTGAGAAAATCCTGAAGGAGCACATCTGCAAGGGCCCAGCAGGAAAGGTAATGCTCAGGGGCAACCAACATGGGTTCATTGAGGGAAGATCCTGCCTGACTAACTTGGTTTCCTTTTATGATCAGGTCAGAAAGTCCCTGGATGAGGCCATCGAGGTGGATGTCATCTTCCTGGACTTTAAGAAGGCCTTTGACACTGTTTCCCACCACATTCTCTTTAAAAACTAAGTGACTGTGGCACTGATGGCTACACAGTCAGATGGGTGGAAAATTGGCTAGATGGTTGCACCCCGAGAGTGGTGGTGAATGGGTTGTTTTCGACCTGGAGGAATGTGGGCAGTGGGGTCCCCCAGGGCTCGGTCCTGGGTCCTGTACTGTTCAACATCTTTTATCGGTGATCTGGATGTGGATGTGAAAAGCACGCTGTCCAAATTTGCTGATGACACCAAGATGTGGGGTGAGGTGGGCATGCTGGAGGGGAGGGACAGAATCCAGCTAGATCTAGACAGGTTGCAGGGGTGGGTGGATGAGAATAGGATGGAATTCAATGCAGAGAATTGCAGGGTGCTGCATCTAGGGAGAAGGAACCAGGAACACACCTATAGGCTGGGGAATACCCTTCTTGTCAACACGGTGGCAGAAAGGGATCTTGGAGTCATTGTTGATTCCAGGATGAACATGAGCCGCCAATGCGAGGAAACGGTCAGTAAGGCTAACCGCACCTTGTTGTGCATCTACAGATGCATCACAAGCAGGTCCAAGGAGGTGATCCTTCCCCTCTATGCGGTGTTTGTCAGGCTGCAGTTAGAGTACTGCATCCAGTTCTGGGTGCTGCACTTCACGAGGGATATGGACAGCACTGAGAGGGTCCAGAGCAGGGCAACTCGCATGGTCAGGGGGCAGCAAGCCAGGCCCTACGAAGAGAGGCTGAAGGGCATTAATCTATTCAGCCTCCACAAGAGAAGGCTGAGCAGGGATCTGGTGGCCATTTACAAACTCACCAGAGGGGAATTGTGGGAGGCTCTGTTCCCCTGGGCACCACCAGGGGTTATTAGGAATAACAGCCACAAATTGTTAGAGAAAAGGTTCAGACTGGACATCAGGAGACACTACTTTACAGTTAGGGCTGCCAGGCTCTGGAATGGATGCTAAGGGAGGTGTTCCTCTCTCCTACCTTGGGGGTCTTCAAGAGGAGGCTGAACAAATATTTGGCTGGGGTGTTATGACACCTGTTCCTGCCCGGGGCAGGGGGTCAGACCTGATAATCTGTTTACGTCCCTTTCAACCCTAAGCACTATGAAACTATAATCTGCAGCATGAGAAGATTAAGATTGTAGATTAGAAAATATATTCTAACAATGTGGATAGGTAAAGATTCAAACAAGTAACTCAGGTAAGCTGTCGAATCCCCATCTTTTGGAGGTTTCCAAAACAAGCTAAAACAGAATCTTCTGAGGATATCCTGCCTCAGAAAAAGAGGATGTACTAGATCAGTGTTTCTCAACTCATGGGTTGTGACCCAAAAGTGGGTCGCAAGAATATATGAAAGGGTTGCAAACAACCTGGATTTTCCTTTAAAAATGTGGGAAACTGGGTTTTCCCTTGCAGGGTGGCAGAGTTCCAAGGGGGCTGATTTCTACTTAAACTATTTACTGTGTCAGGACTGGTCATAAATGTTTACCAATGGGTCCTCATACAACAAAGGTTGAGAACTACTGTAGTAAACGATTCCTTGTTTTTTTCTAGACCTACAAGCCTATGATTTATGTAATAATGCACAAAGCTTCCACAGGGCCAGAAAATGATATTCAAGGCAGAGATGCAATGATGCAATTGGTATTTCTATACAGCAAAAGAAAATGCACTGGAATACAGACCTACTTAAACTAGCTTTCAAATAGCTACTTTGAGTGGTGGTATCAATCCAACCAGAGCAGCACAGATCTAGCAACCCTACTAAACTGCTATTAGTACTTATAGTAGACAGTATATACAGCTACTGACTAAGAAGTGACTGCAGTCTATGTACACCCTTTGTGTTCCAGAAATTAAAGGACTTGCATAAAAATTATGTGTGTGTGTAGATGAAATGGGGACCCTAAAATGAAGTGGTGGGTTTTAAAAGACACCACTTCTATTTAGGGCTGATTAAACCCCTGTGTCATACACACACCCTGCTGACTTACCCACCTCTCTGGCAGGGAGGGGAGGGCAAGCTGCCAGCAGGTGGTGTGGTCCCTGGGCTGTGGAGGGGGCTGGTACTTCCCTCTGTGGCAGTGGTGGCCCACCCCCCCGGTGGCACCCCCACAGGCGTCTGGCTCGGGCAGTCCACCGCAGCCGTGGAGGGTAGCACCGGCAGCCTACGCAACAGGCAAGCAGACCCCG
>NW_005842012.1:232157-250829 GCF_000455745.1 Alligator sinensis | reverse complement strand
CGGGAAGCACGCCGCGGGGGGGGGGGGGGGGGCGGAGATCAGGCTCACCGCTTTTCTTGGGTGGAGACTGCTTTCCTAGGCTGCTGTCAGGATGCCTGCAGGGCTTCCTGCAGTGCCACAGAACTGCATGGAGCCCAGTGCTACGCTCCACAGCTGTAGGGGCAGTAAACTAAAACTCCTCAAAGGAGTTTTAGTTTGCTGTGCCCCAAGTCATTTAAAGTGCATTATGCCACCAAATTTCTTACAGCGGCTGGAATTAATGCACAATACACTGCCGATGTGTGCAAACACTGACACCATTAAGGTGGTGCAAAAGCATTTATCCGGCTTTAAAGTGTCATGCACACACGCCTCTTGTTTTGTCTACACACGGCCTATGCTCCTTCTTAAAATAATGTTACTTATACTGCAAGTTTCATGGATTTCCTAAACATAGAAAAAAACGAGCATTTCCTAAACAGAAAAAGAGCTATTTCCTTTTTTTCTAAGTGTAACACATACACTCCTTTAGGAAATATGAGTCCTACCTTACTGCCTAGGAAAAGAATGCCTTTTTAAAAATTATTACCTGATAAGTGAATAAAATGAACATAGATAAAGGCAATGTCCACTGTAGTTGGTAGCATCCTCTCTCATTCTAGTGAGTTAGATGACCATAAAATTCTATGATTTTACAGATGATAAGAAGCACTACATAAACTGTACCAATATCACAGCTGCTGATCAGTGGCATGAATTCAGCAAAGCATTTGAAGTTTAGAAAGCAACTTGACTCTTCTTTGAATGCTAAAATGGAAGTGAATATGTACAAGAAAGCATAATGGAAGCTAACATAATGTCCTCTAGAATATGATACAAATATTGCTTTGTTTTAAGCATGTATAAAAACTCTTCGTATTATCACATAAACATGAAAACCAGTGAGAATTGGACTCCCCTCATGAGAAGCTCAGGGGATGCAGGAATAATCCCATCCTGTCAGTTCAATATATAGTGCTGTATTATTGACCCAAAGCATTAAAAAATTATGTGTCATGCCCCTAAAAAGCATAATGTTGACTCTTTATATTTCACCTTTCCTTATCTTTGGAGCCTCTTCCTCAGCATGTTTACAGTCTTCCTGTTGCACCAGTTTGAAATGTCATACTCTTGTTAGGACATTAAATGCACTCTCTGCATTACGGTAAATTAACCTCTAATTTAGGATTTCATTACATGCAAAGTAAAAGTTAAAAGCCAGCAGGCTAGAAATACAGCATTACAAGAAGGAAGAGTTTATTCTGATAGGGAGGGGAAGCTATTAACATGTCTACAGCACTTTGCTTTATACACAAGCACCCTACTTTTAACTTTAGCCTTGGTTACTAAGGTCAGAAGGAGACACAATGGACTAATAGTGTCACTTCCCTACCACCTTACATTGTTCATCCCTACAGCAATATGACAGACAGGAACTGAAGCAGCAGTATAACACCCAGCAGTGGGCAAAGAAAAGCTAATCGGGCCTTTTTATTAAATGTTGTATGTTAGGGAAATGAGTGTCATACCTCCATAGCTATAAAACTACTGAAAAGAAAGCTACTTAGACATTCATGAAACAGTGTTATGTTAACACAGTAATGAATGGGACAAGGTGCCTTATTGTCACGCAGGTGGTGGACTTTCACTTCATGTGAAGGAACCTGAGTGCCTAAATTACTCTACCCAAGTGTAAAGAAACTCACAAAACATAGCTGCCAACCCATTATTTCAAGTTTAAAATAAAAATATATGTGATGAGATGCTTTTACAGAAATTGAATCTTCAGAAGTTCCAGCACATAAATGCATGCTCTGGACTGCTATATGCAGTGGGGCATTAATGTAGAGGTATAAGCTAGTGGAGCATGAAGCACTCATTCAATCACATCATTTTCTAATATAAAATAACAGAGGGCTTTAAAAAAATATATTTTATGCCTTTCCATCACTGTAGTTATATTTGTATCTGTCATTTAAAGGAGGAAGGAGTCACACTGGAAGGAGTATTTATCAGGGCCAGCCCACTGGTTTAGTGACAAGGGAACATACAGAGAATCAGATTTAAACCCAGACCCTGCCCCTGGCAGAATGGCAGAATCTAAAACTACTGTGGTAGTGGTTCATTACAGAGAACTCTCTAGCCAATTAAGGGACTACAACGCAATGAGGAAGAGATGCCCAAGCTTCCTTTCTATAGTGAGTCTCTAGACATTAGCAAGTCTCAGGATGCGAGAGAACAGTGTTCATCCATGCTTGAAAATGACAGCATCTCATGAGGTACTTAGCATTCCTCATTCCCATTGTCTTCCCCTAGAAATAAAACATTTGGCTAGAAGAGATCAACATAGTATGGAATGAAGGTCTGAATAAGGATCCTCATTCCTCAAAGCTGTCTCAGAGAATACCAAGGAAGGGAATAAAACAAAACAAAAAAAGTAGTACAAAATTCAGTATTATCTTGTAGCTTCTCAGGGCCATTGTCTAATCTAATCTCTGTTAAAGAGATTTCAAAATCACCACAAGTTATGGTTTGGCCATGTTCAGTAGTTAATTTTCTGCTTTAAATATTTTGGATCAGATTCATATCTCAGTCACAGTCCCTGCACTGATCCACCTGTTCAGAGGAGCTGAAAAGTTGCTTTAAACAGGCACTAACATCTCCCTTTGGTATATGGAAAAACCTAATTGATATAAACATCTTTTAGCAGCCTCCAGGTATAGGTAGTTTATGTTTATCATAGTTTATCAAAGACTGTGGGTCAGGAGAAAGGGGCAGCAGCAGGACTGCTGGGCTGTGGCTTGGGAGTGAGGGACACACACACACACACACACACACACACACACCCCAGCAGGTAAGTGTTGGGGGGGAGGGGCATGGAGAAAGGAAGGGGCGGCAGGTCAGATTGAGGCCTCCATGGGAGGGAGTGGAGCAGTGGCAGGGCCAGGGGCAGGGGCAGGGGCAGCGGCAGGGGCTGGTGTGAATGGGACTCCAGGGCGAGTTGTGGGATGTTTGAAGGGGGGCTCCCAGTGCTGCGTGCACCCCAGGAGAGGAATGCAGGGGCATGTGCCCCCTGGATTTGTGCGTGGGGTGGAGGTGGGCTGCTGCTGCAGGTGGGACTCTGGGCCCCGCTGCTGTTTTCCTGGGAGCTGCATGATGCTATGTGCCTCCCACCTCTGGGCGGGCTGGGGATGTGGCACAGCCAGTGCATGGCTCCCAAGACAAAAGGAGCAGATCATAGAGCCCCAGCCCACAGTGACAGCCTGCCTCCACCCCGTGCACAAATCTGGGGGCAACATGCCCCCCATGCCTCTCCCAGGGTGCGTGCAGCGGTGGGAGCCCCCTTGCACCACCGGATAAGCCACCTGCAGCTCTGATCATCCCACAACCTGTCCAGTGCTGCGTGCACCCCAGGAGAGGAATGCAGGGGCATGTGCCCCCTGGATTTGTGCGTGGGGTGGAGGTGGGCTGCTGCTGCAGGTGGGACTCTGGGCCCCGCTGCTGTTTTCCTGGGAGCTGCATGATGCTATGTGCCTCCCACCTCTGGGCGGGCTGGGGATGTGGCACAGCCAGTGCATGGCTCCCAAGACAAAAGGAGCAGATCATAGAGCCCCAGCCCACAGTGACAGCCTGCCTCCACCCCGTGCACAAATCTGGGGGCAACATGCCCCCCATGCCTCTCCCAGGGTGCGTGCAGCGGTGGGAGCCCCCTTGCACCACCGGATAAGCCACCTGCAGCTCTGATCATCCCACAACCTGTCCCAGGGCCCCATTCACCCCAATCCCTGCCCCTGTCTCTGCCCCACTCCCTCCCTCACCATGAGGGCCTTGATCTTCCCCTCACACCCCTTCCCTCCCCCACGTCCCTTCCCCTTCGCAGGCTTGCTTGTTGGCAGTGCTCCACACACCACCGGGCTGTGCTCCTGGCTGACTGCAAGCTGCAGCTGTGTATCTGTATCTGTGTGCACCCCTCCTCCCTCTGCTGCAGCTGCCTGGAGCCCACACTTCGGCTGCCCTGCAGTTCTCTGCACTGCCACTGCTGCCCCACAGGGCGGACCAGAGGTGGCAGTGACAGCAGTGAAGTGGAGCCCATGGCTGCAAAACCACATGCACGATTAATGCATTAAGAAAAAAAATTAATGCGAGCAATGATTAATGCATTAATCACACACATTAACTGCAATTAATTGACAGCCATAGTCAAAATCTAAAAGCCATGGGTTATAGGTGCATAAAGCACCCAACACAATTGACAGAAGGGCTATTAAAAAAAGAAATCCAATAGCACTTCTCAGGTACTTTGGTCTTAAATCACAGACTAGCTAGCATTCTGAAACTATTTCCAAGTTATATGCACTTAGCTTACATTCTACCATTCTGGGTGTTGACTAACAGACTAACAGTTCCCTGTCAATCAGTTGTTACCTTGATTACTATATCAGGTTGACACTTTTGCTAAATGTATAAGTGGCAAATGTTAATACATTTATATGGAACTAGCTGAAACCTGCAAAACATCTGCAATTAAATTTTATTGCAAAAAGTATTTCTTTAAATACAGGATTTTTGGTTATCCTTTGACCAAATACTGTAACGTAATCAAAACTTCTCAACCTTGAAAGGCACCATCCCTGCTGCCCTCCTGTCCCCTTCCCAAGTCTACCAGCCCATTTCTGGGCAGTCCCAGGTGGTGGGAAGGTGGCAGGGATGGTCCATGGGGTGCTGGAAGCCCACCAAGTCTAAGCCTTCCCGAGCACACCCAGGCTTCCAGCATCTTGTGTACTGTTGGATCTGGTGACTGCTGTCTATGAGCTGGGGCTGCACCCGAGCAGCTAGCACCCCACCCAGGTGGCCCTGGGGGGCACTGCCACAATGGAAGGAAGTCCCAGCTCAGGGACTGCACAACCCAGTGGTAGCTCCCATGGGTAGGCTCAACAAAAAAAAAGTGACAAGGAGCCGATGACAAGGGGCCGGATGTTTTTTTTTTCTCCTGGAACCTGCCTGCATCTCCTATGGCCAGGGAGTGAGCTGCTAGTGGGCCCTGAGCTTCACAGGACCCCGGTGCTTTCCTCTGTGGTGGCGGTGCCCCTGGGCAGCACCCACCTGCTGGCAATGCTCCCAGACAGTCCTGGGGGTCACTACTACTGCAGAGGGAAGCATCTGTTCCCCACCCCCCCTGCAGCTTAGTCCCTGCCAGCAGCTCACCTCCCAACCATGGGAGAGGTGGGCAGGATCCAGGAATAAAAAAAAGGATCAGGCCCCTCACCCTCAGGAGCTTTGCCAGTGCCTTGGGAAAGTGCGTTTCACCCAGGCTCTGTCGGATATGTCCCCTGCCCCGGCATCCTTCTCCAGCACTCTGGGTGGTGCGGCATGCCCGGACCCTGCCGGGTAAGTTTTCCCCAGGGTCTTGTTGCTGGCAAGCCAGGAAGGCACTGCTTGTCTGGGGCCCACCAGGGAAGTTTCCCCCTGGCACAGCCCCTGCTTTGGGAGTCTAGCAGGGGCTGTATCCCAGCCCCTGCTACAGGTTGTTTCAGTAAGCATTGTGATTGGCTGCTGAGACAACCAATCAGAGTGCTCCAGACAAATGGAATAAGCCTATTATTATTAATATAGACTAGTATTGTTTTAGCAATGTGCACAAATGACAATACAGAATAATACAAGTAAAACTAATGCTGTTTACAAGGTAAGTAAAGCCTAGGCAAGAAGATGTAGTGTAGAAGGAATTAGAAATTCAATATAAATATATCTTCAAAACATTAGAGAAGGTTAGAAACCCAATGCATCTCAATACTATTAAGGGCATAATCCAGAAAATATTATAATGTTGTAATTCAAATAAATAGAAGACTACATTTAGTTTGAGTCTCTGCATCTGATATGCAGGATTAGGGCTAACTGGTCATTTCATGGGTGGATGCAGAGGGGGGTACAGTGGCACAGTTGCACCTTCCTTTCAGACCATTCCATGGGAACAGCAGCTGGGGACTTTTTTTAAGCCTCTGAATCAGGTAAGCATCTCCTCACCCCCCTTGCCCTCTATGTTCAGTACCAGTCTGGCTAGAGCAGGGCAGGAGTGGTTCTGGAACTCCTGCTACTGCCGTGGCAGCCAGGGACAGTACCAGCGGGGGTCAGAGGAGGGGGCTAACAGGAAGGGGAGGTGATGGTGCCACTGAGGAATTCTCCCCTGATTTAGGGACTTAAAATCTGATGCTGTCATGAGATGGTCTGCTTGTCTCGTGGGGAGCAGGAGCTGGAAATAGGGGATGCAGCACCACACAGAGCCGATTGCTGCTCCCGCATCCCCCTTTAAAAATTCTGGGTCATCTCCTAGGTCATTTCCTATGATTATATGGTGTTTGTATCAAATCCAACCAAGAAATTCAGTGGAATTTGCTTCACTGGTTTAACAGAATGGCTGGAATGTTCAAAGGTTTTAGGAGAATTAGGCATCCAGCTCCACTTGACTCTAATAAGAATATGGATACCTAATTCTCTTAGGTTCATGAGAATTTCTCATGAAAAATGGACCCAATTCCATCTTTGGAGAAATGTGTTTCACTTTTTATTGGGAAGTAGGCACTATAGAATTAGATTTAAATTCTTTGGTCATAACTGTAAGGAAGCCAAAGAGGGTGTAAAAGCATGCAGGACAACTTGGCTCTTAAATTTGATGTATGGATGAAGAATGTAATTATTATTTAGAAGTATCAATAGAACCAACACAACATTTTCATTTAATGTATGATCATTAATTATCAGAGTTATTTTGGCTATTTACCTATACTCCACAAGGCACTTCAATTTTACCTGTATTTGTGCATCTTGTTGCAGAATTGGTCCCCAAAAACTTAAGAGTAATTAAAAGGAGTTATTTCATATTTATACTAGTGAAAAGGAGACTAAAATTTACCCCAGGTATGTTTTCATTATGCATTCTGATATGAAGTGTAATGTTGTAGCCATTATAAAAAATGTTGTGCTAAAGTCTGTGCTCAAATGTACCTCTTCTTCTACAATAAAAGGGCAATATTAAGAATCCAAATATCAGGGATCATAATGAACACAAAAACAAAGCAGACACAATGGTAGTGTTTCTGAAGCAACATTATTAACTTACTCCCACTGCAAATGTTGATGCATGAAGTATTTATACCTATTCTCATTGTTGAAGTACAAAGACTAGAACTAGCAAAAATTCAGACACAATTTAAAGCACTGAAGTTTCCTATAGCCACCCATCAGGGGGCTTCCTTTCTATTATAAGTGTTGACTTGCAGACTCTGCAAATGTTATTTATAAAGATGGGAGTATTGAAAGACCTTCGGTTCCTTCATAACTTATCCAAACTGATGTAGATACTTTATGAAATATTTGAGTAGTGTTACAATTATTTTGAAAATAATTGTTTATTTTGTGGCAACTGCCTTTGAGTGTAAAAAAGTACATTTTTCTAACTAGAAAGCTGCATGTACTATTAAAGAAAGCCACATATTTGTTTTATGTATCAACAATAGCAGCTTGTTCTTTTATTCTGCCAGTAATAAAATCAGGACCAGGTGCCATATGAATGAAATAGATATTAAATGATCAATAAAATATAGGTTCAGTAGGGAATTAACTAGAAATATATACTTACATTTTCAAGGCTTCCCAAGCCATCCAACTTAAATATAGCAGCCTTCTAAGAGAATAAAATGTTTGTGAAAGGTGCTGAAAGGATAGCTCTCCACAGAGAAATCCTCTGTAAAATAAATATAGCAGAAGTCCAGACATGTTCTCCCCTCCAATACCCTCTTAATTCCCATAGAGTCAGAAGTATGTATGTGGGGTTGGGTGGGTGGTGAGTCTTGTCTGAGTCATTAGTGAAAGAAAACCATTCTCCCCCTACTCCCCCCTCCCTTAAGGTATTCCCTTCCCATCTTCTCACTTAATTGTAGGCATTTTCATACAATCATAGAAAATTAGGGTTGGAAAGGACCTCAGGAGGTCATCTAATCCACCCCCCTGCTCAAAGCAGACCCATCCACAACTAGATTATCCCCGCCGAAGCTTTGTCTAGCTGGGCCTTAAAAACCTCCAAGGACAGAGATTCCACAACCTCTCTGGGTAACCTGTTCCAGTGTTTTACTACCCTCCTAGTGAGAAAGTTTTTCCTAATATCTAACCTAAACTTCCTTTGCTGCAACTTGAGACCATTGCTCCTTGTTCTGTCATCTGCCGCCACTGAAAACAGGCTGGCTCAATCCTCTTTTGAACCCCACTTCAGGTAGTTGAAGGCTGCTATTAATTTATTATTATCCCTCTTAGTCTTTTCTTCTCTAGACTAAATAAGTCCACTTCCTTCTGCCTGTCCTCATAAATCATGTCCCCCAGCCCCCAAACTATTTTTGTTGCCCTCCATTAGATTCTTTCCAATTTGTCCACATCCTTTCTGTATTGGGGGGCCCAAAACTGAACACAGTACTCCAGATGTGGCCTCACCACTGCTGAATAGAGGAGAATAATCACTTCCCTGGGCTCCTACCAATGCAGCCCAGTATGCCATTAGCCTTCTTGGCAACAAGGGCACACTGCTGGCTCATATTCAGTAGGCCTGTGTGAATAGAGAAGTATTCGATTTGCATTCAGTCGATATGGAGGCCAGTGATTCAATTCAGAGATTTGGGGGGAGGTGAGCACGCTAGCAGGGAGAGAGAGATTGCAGAAGGATCTGGATAGGTTACAGGGGTGGGCAAACAGGAACAGGATATGTTTCAATAAGGACAAGTGCAGGGTGCTGCGCTTGGGTAGTAGGAACCAGCAGCACACTTATACGATGGGGAACTCCCTACTTGAGAGCACGGAGGCGGAAAGGGATCTTGGTGTCATTATTGACTCCAAGATGAACATGGGCCGACAATGCGAGGTCATGGTTGGCAGCGCTAACCAGACCTTGTCGTGCATCCACAGGTGCATCTCGAGTAGAGCCAGGGAGGTGATCCTCCCCCTCTATGCGACGCTGGTCAGGCCGCAGCTGGAGTATTGTGTCCAGTTCTGTGCGCCCCATTTCAGGAGGGATGTGGACAACATGGAGAGGGTCCAGAGGAGGGCCACCCGCATGATCCGGGGACAACAGGGCAGACCCTACAGTGAGAGACTGCGGGACCTGAACCTATTCAGCCTCCACAAGAGAAGGCTGAGGGGGGACCTGGTGACCGTCTATAAACTCACTAGGGGGAACCAGAAGGGTTTGGGGGAGACGCTGTTTCCCCTAGCCCCCGCTGGCATAACAAGGAGTAATGGGCACAAGTTGATGGAGAGGAGGTACAGATTGGACATCCGAAAAAACTACTTCACAGTTAGGGCGGCTAGGAGCTGGAACCAACTTCCAAGGGAGGTGGTGCTGGCCCCTACCCTGGGGATCTTTAAGAGGAGGCTGGATACCTACCCGGCTGGACTCATTTGAGTCCCGTTTTTTGTTTAGGGTTCTTTTGTTGTTCTCCCGCCCTGGCGGGGGGTCGAGCTAGAAGATCTATTAGGTCCCTTCTGACCCTAAAACTATGAAACTATGATTGCTTTTCCAAATTGATTCGGCTGAATCAGCTTTGGAAGACTCCGTGCCAATCCTAGGAGATTCAGAGATTCGGCCATAGAGTATAATGGGGAATCAATTAAATATCTATAACTTTGTCATTTTTTGGCTGATATGGATGAAACTTATTGGGATGGTAGCCCCTTCTCATGGCATGAAGCCTGCCATGTTTCAAGGAGATAGGTGTAGGGGTTTCAAGGAAACTGCACCTCAAACTGCTGACAAGCAAAACTCATGGCATGTGTGTGTGTTAAGCCACAGCAGGGTGAAAACTGCAGGGGTGGTAGCAGCTGCTGAGGCCAGAAAGCCTGCCAAGTTTCAAGGACATAGGTACAGGGGTTTCTGGGAAACTGCACTTCAAGCTGCTGACAAGCAAAACTCGGACATGGGTGACACTGTGTGTGTTAAGGCACAGGGGGTGGGGGGTGAAAACTGCAGGTCTGCTAGGCCCTGCTGCAGCTATGAAGCCTGCCGACTGTCAAGGAGATAGGTGCAGGGGGAGTCTAGGTTCTGGAGTCCTGTACCTCAGGCTGCTAACAGGCAAAACTTGTGACATGGGTGCTTGTGCGACTGACTGTGTCTGTCTTAGGGAACAGGGGGATGAAAACTGCAGGCCTGCTAGACCTGCTCCAGCCATGAAGCCTGCCACCTGTCAAGGAGATAGGTGCAGGGGGAGTCTGGCGTCCTGCATCTCAGGCTGCTAACAGGCAAAACTCATGACATGGGTGTTTGTGGGTCTGTGTCTGTCTTAGGGCATAGGTCATGAAAACTGCAGGCTTGCTAGGCCCTGCTGTGGCCATGAAGCCTGCCATCTGTCAAGGAGATAGGTGCAGGGGGGTTCTGGGGCCCTGCACCTCTGGCTGTGTACAGGCAATACTCGTGACATGTGTGGGTGTGTTAAGGTGTGCCCTGTCTGGCACTGGGGCCTCTACACAATACAGTAGTGTGCCCCAATGAGGCCTTCTCCTACCCTACAGCCTCAGTCCGGTCTACCACTTTACATGACAGCAGGTAAAATAACTTAGTGACTGACTAAGCATTAGCAGTAGCACCAGCAGCATCTCAGGTAGCCAAACTGTC
This sequence comes from Alligator sinensis, assembly GCF_000455745.1. Classification (NCBI taxonomy): domain Eukaryota; kingdom Metazoa; phylum Chordata; order Crocodylia; family Alligatoridae; genus Alligator; species Alligator sinensis. Next base: position 240,157 of record NW_005842012.1, on the reverse strand, counting down.
AGAGAGCCCTTCTTTCCTCTCAAGTAGGAGCTGCTTCTTTTCTAGCATGTCTGTTAAGGTGCATCCTCACTGGTACTGGGGCCTCTACACAGCATGGTAGTGTGCCCCAATAAGGCCTCCTACTCCTACAGCCTCAGTTGGGTCTACTACTTTATATGACAATGGATAAGACAATCTGGTGTCTTTTTAGTAGGGCAACTGTATAATTAGAGAAATGTATTTTAGCAAGCTTTTGAGTTGAAAAACCCTTTGTCAGTCTGAGGAAGCACCTGCAGCTGGTGTGTCTGCTGGACAGAATAATAAAGAAGCCAGAGGCTGGCCTGGCAGGGGGGAAAGACAGCCAGCCAGTGAAAATGGAAATGGAGGTGTCAGGGAGTGAGGGACAGGCTGGGGTGGGGGGGGAGTGGTGGAAGGGGGATGTAGCAGTACAGGTAAAATTGCAGAGGTATCTGGGGAGTCAGATGCCCAGCAGGTTGCAGTTGAGTCCATGAGTTTCTGCACCTACTACCTATGAGGCTGATGAAGTGCAGTTCATAGACCCAGCTCTGTAAATTGTTTTGTAAATTCAACCAAGCACCTAACCTCATCACCAGAACTGAAACCAACTTCCTACAGCTCAAAACACAAAACCTGCCAACTACTGCCAATATCCCCACAAACTGCACACCAGAATCTATCAAAGACAACAATACCCAACTACCTGCAGGGGCACATTCCTTACCAAAAAACACTCAGTCTCCAGTCTCTCAGGCCCGAACCTGAGAGAGAACAATTTACAAACCACTTTTCAGATCCGGGCCTATGAACTTCATTTCATCAGCCTCCTAGATACAGAAACTCATGGACTCAATATAGATTAGGCAGTGGAATTCTGACACACTGCTATCTGCTGGACATCTTGACTCTCTAGATACCTCTGCACTTTTGCCTGTACTGTTACATCTCCCTTCCTGTGACCCACAGCCTGTCCCTCACCCCCTGATGGGGGCTTTGGAGTGAGTGAGGGACTTCCCTTTGGGCACACTTGCACTGGTGCCAGGCTGAGGAGGAAGAAGGGCAAGGGGTTGCTGCCTCCTGAGATGCACAAGCATTGGCAAGGTGGTGAAGTGTTTCCCCTCCTTGCCCCAACTGATCTGCCTTCAGCAGTGCTAGCAGATAGCATACTTGGGATCACGTGCCACCTCAAAATGATCCCACAATACACTACTCCCCCACTTCTGGGTTGAGGGTGGGGATCCTACCTTATCCCCCTCCTCAGCAGGCTGAGGCACAACAACAGGAGGAGCTGACTCAGCTGAGCCACTTGCCTGAGCCTCCACAACTTCCTCAACCTCCTCTGAGGTGCTTTCCAGAGAAAGAGACCTGAGTCTAGGGGAACTTTGAGGGGTGTGGAGCACAAACTGAGATTCCTCCTCAGTCCCCAGAATTGCTTTAGCCAGGGTGCTCAGGTCCCCTGGTTCCATCTCCAGCTCCTCCTCTGGCAGTGGGAGGCTCAGGCTGGGAGATGAAATTGGGGTGGAGGAGACAGTCATTCTGTTGTTGGTGCCTATTTATGGAGTTAGGAGAGGTGGTGCAGGTGCACCATCAGGTCCTCCTCCCCCCTCCTTCCTTCCACTGGCAGCAGAAGCCTCATGGCTCAGGATGCATCTATGTTTGGATGGAGGGGGAGAAACTTGCAGCTCTAGCTCTCCACCTACCCCCTCTAGCCCCTCTCCCTCCCCTGCCAGAAGACCTGGCACCTACGTTTCCAGCATGCTTCATATTAATCTTTCCTGTTCTGCAAAAGGTGTGTCTGTGTCTGACTTCTTCTGTGTTGGGTGGTTTCTTTACTCTGTGTTGTGTGTGGGCTCTTCTATGATTATAATTTATTATTAATAATTAATATGCTGTCTTCTGTGCTGTGATATATGAACTAGGAATGTGAAGGTGTGACTTCTTCTTCTTCTTCTGTGTTGTTTGTTTTCTTCACCCTGTGTTGTGTATGGACTCTGCTATGATTATGATTGATTATTAATAACTATATATGCTGTTGTCTTCTGTGATGTGTTATTAAGGTGAATGTGTGACTACTACTACTTGCTCTTCTTCTGTGGTGTGTACCTAAAACAATATATCTCCTTCTTCTTTTTCTAGGACTCTGACTTCTGTGTTGTGTGTGTTAATCTCAATCTGAATCTCTATCTGACTTTCATAGATTCATAGATGCTAGGGTCAGAAGGGACTTGCTAAAATCAAGGTATACCACATCTGCTGCTCTCCCTGCATCCACAGTCATTTTATCATAGAAGGCAATTAGGTTGGTCAGGAATGACTTGCCTTTGGTGAATCCTTGCTGACTGTTCTTAATCACATTCTTCTCCTCCAAGTGCTTTGAGATGGATTCCTTGAGAATCTGCTCCATGATTTTTCCAGGGGCTGAGGTGAGTCTGACTGGTCTATAATTCCCTGGATCCTCCGTTTTGCCTTTCTTAAATATGGGCACTATGTTTGCCCTTTTCCAGTCATCCAGGACCTCTCCTGATCACCGTGAGTTTTCAAAGATGATGGCCAGTGGCTCTGCAATCACATCAGCCAACTCCCTCAGCACCCTCAGGTGAATCACACCGGGCCCCATGGACTTGTATATGTCCAGCTTTTCTAAATAGTCCCTAACTTGTTCTTTGGCCACTGTTGACTGCTCCCCTCCTTCCAAAACTGTGCTGCCCGGTGCAGTAGTCTGGGAGCTGACCTACAGTAGACCTCCACCAGAACAAAACTGTTGTTGCTCTCCTCTCTAGCCTTAACCCAGAGACTTTCAGCCAGCCTATCTCCAGTTTCACACTGGAGCTCTGAGCAGTCATATGGCTCTTTTACATAAAGTGCAACTCCTCCTCCTCTTCTCCCCTGCCTCTCCTTTCTGGACAGCTTGTACCCATCCATGACAGTGCTCCAGTCATGCAAGGTCCCATGCAACTTGAAATAACAAGTCTCTGTTATTCCAATCATGTCATAGTTCTGTGACTGTACAAGGACTTCCAATTCTTTCTGCTTGTTTCCCAGGCTCTGTGAATTTGTATACAGACACCTAAGGTTGATTGTCCTGATTTCTCAGGAAGCATGAGAGCATCTCCCCTTTTTCCTCCTTATGCTTGCTCTTCCTGCAGGTCTCCTACTTCTCCACTTACCTCAGGCCTTTGGTCTCTTCATGGTATTGAGCAGGGACACACTGTACTGACTAGTGGGATGAAAAATAACAAAGTTATTTTCTCCTAATCACTTAATGGGAGTATTTTTAAATTCCTCTCTCAGCCCTGGGAGCCATTTTACTCTGAACAAAAGCCTCCTGGCTGCCACTCCTCTGATCGATGCTTGGGATTAGAGAAGGACCAGGTCTTTGCTACCTTGCTGTGGGTGGGTATCATGTGAGTCATCTTTTGGACAAGGAGGGAATTTTTATTCACTGCTAGGTTGGTATGGGGAATGAAGGATTTTTGGCTTCCTCCCAACATCCCAGGACCTAATGAGATGTATAGTGCTTTTATGCTGCAACTTACTGGCTGCCTGGTTCAGGAAATTGTTCAATGGATGGTCTTGTTCCTTACTAATCCAGAACTAGAAGCTCAGGAAAAGGCATCTTCTAAAGTTGGTGGGGAAAAAGCTGGTTCTCCTAATAACTGGTATAGCAAGGAGACAACTCTTTTTTTCCCTATCCACTAACATGCAGACAAGGGAAGACTGTTATCAACAACGGTGCTAACATCGAGTTAAAAGGGTGGAGCCTGATGGTAGCCCTTAACCAGGTAGAATGAAGGGTTGTGGATGGGACTGAGAGCAGCCTTCTTCCAGGTAGAACAGAGTACAAAAAAAAGGGTAACCTGTCACACTGGACAAATTACTGATAGATAGTTATATAATAAAGCTGTGGTCTAATTAAAAATGCTAATAAACCAAGTGTCATGTCTTTCCATTTTATTCAATCATGATGTGCTGCTAAAACTGTGAATAAAGTTACTAATGAGTGCTCATGATGATGATTTTGTAATGTTAGAAAGTTTAATCCTAGGGGGAAAAGAACTGTAACTGTCAGCTGACTTTACTTAAAGTAAATCATTAATTATTAGCCAGTAATCTAATCTCATGTTTTTTAAAAATTGGCTGACTCTGGGAGACTAAAATGATTATTTCTCTGTGCTTTCTGTTTTTATGTTTGTTATGGTTTGGGGGTTTTTTGATTGGTTTGTCTATGGTTGTAGCTGAAGGCTGCTGTCAATAATTCAAATGGTTTGCTTGCAGTTTCTATGAGCAGACAGAAGCACCCAATGAACTAATTGGGTGCATCCAGACAAATACCATTTGCAGGACCACATACCGCACAGTCTGGTGTTCTCCACGCTGCAACGGCATACTGCCCGAGCATGTGCTGCACTGGGTTTTTTTCCACAGAGTTTTTGACCCCTGGATATCCAGGGGTCAAAAAAAAAACAGTGGAAAAACAAACTGGCACAGCACATGTTCGAGCAGCATGCACTACTGAGAAGTGGAGCTGGGCCGCCCAAGCTGTGCTCCGCGCCAGCCAGGCTCTGCGCAGCAGAATCACCACAGCTGCAGGCCTGGGAGGCCCCCAGGACCCAGGCTGCTGAGGCCAGCACAAACATCCACACATGTCTGGACACACCCATTAAGGCTGCATTTTTTAAACAAACATATCTAAATTTAGTGTCCAGCCACTTGTATTGGAGCCTAACAGCAGATACTGGTTTCAGTAAACAGGGGTTCACTCAACACTCCTGAAAATAAGGCCACAAATATTTAAATACTTAAATAGCTATTTAAGAGCCTACCCATAGGCACCCAAGTTTAAAAATATTGGACTTAACTTCATGTTCATGACAAGGTGTAGAACAGGGGTGTCAAAAACACTTGGGGCTCCAGGCCAGATCCAGCCATTATTTCAATGGTTCATGTTTTGCATTTTAACTTCTGAAACCAGGAGCATCTTTTATGAAATACTGATAGGCCTGAGTTGACAAGAAAACCAGAACCAGCTGCTGCTGTAGAACCAGCATGGATAATCTTTTGGGACCTCAGCTTCTTCCTCCTCTTCCTGGAATGGAAGAGTAGCTGTTGCTACTTCCAAAAAATGTAGCATTTATTATCAGGGCCTATAGAAAGATTGGTGTGAAATCAGTTTGGAACCCTGGGGCTGGGTGAAAGTAGATAAGAAGTTGCTGGGTAACAAGAAGAAGACTGAAATGTAATATACACAAATCATATAAATGAGTTTTGGATCAAATTATACAGTAGGCTTAGAAACAGACAGTAATTACATAAACACTGTGAGTTCACATATACTGCCCAAGATACAAACTTACTCTGAAATTATGTATTGCAGAATTAAAGCCAAATGGGAGTTTTGGTGTGCTAGAATTATAAGAGTAAACCAAAAACACATTAGAAATCTAACCCTGCAAATAATTACACACATGTTCAACTTTATGCCTTGAGTACTCACATTTGGGTCAATGGGACGACTCACATGGATACAGTTAGGCGTGCTATACAAGTGCTTACAAAATTGAGAACTGGATTTTTATAGATAGGAGAGTCACTCCTGGCTTAGGAGAAGTTAAAGAAATAGAAGAATTGTAATTAAAGGATATTTGAGTCTATGCCTGACACATACACAAGCATATCATATAAAACATATATGTGATTCAGGATGAAACGTCCTATTGAAATAGTCTATATTCTTTGTAGAAATTCACTGAATAACTGTATTTTGAAAGTTGATTTATAACATAAATGTAAAATCATTTTAATACACAAATTAACAGGAACTTGAAGTAAAATCCTTAACTCTGAAAAAGTTTAAATAAATTTAGATTAAAAAGGATTTGAATTTGTTTAAAACCCAGGGAAAATGTTACTGTTTAGTAATTACATTCCCTTCCTATTGACCTTAACTTAACACACTGAATTGCTTTCAACATCTGCTGCCATGTACAAAAGTCCTACATCTTAACTCTTGCTTTCAGGCCTGCAGGCTGCTGCAAGCTGCAGCCAGGCCTGCCAGCCCCCAGACCCAGCTGCAGGCAGCTCCTGGGTGTCAGGGCCAGCTCCACCTTTACAGAGCCCAACCCCAGCACCCTGCCCTGAGCCTGCAGGTGCTGTGGGGCATTGACTCAACTGCAGCTGCCAGTCCCATGCTGGGTCCCTGCACTGAGTGCTGCAGGCAGCTGCCTAGGCCCGGCAGTACAGGAACAGTTACACGGGGGCCCAGAGAGCTGACACAAGACCCACAATGGTGTCCTCCTTGTCTACAGCCATGCTCGTGCCTGTGCCCACCACTCGGGGTCCCAACTTTTGCAGGAGGACACTGGTGACCTCATGGTACTGTGGGGCATGGCAGAGGTGTAGTGCCAGCTCAAGTGGGGTGGGTGCTTCAATGCCCACATCCATGAGGGGCTGTTAACCCAGATGCAGGAGCATGGGCAAGACCGGTCAGCGTGGCAGTGCAGCATAAAGGTCAAGACCTTGCAGGCACAGTGGGTTGCCATCACCAACCACAACTGTTGGTCCGGAAGTGCCTGCAAGAACATGCCCTTTATGTGGCAACTGATGGGCATACTTGCACCCCAGGACCCAGGCTGCAACTATGCTGTCTATAGCAGCATGGGTGGCCTGCCCAAGCTCTGGCCCTGGCCTGGTATCCCTGATGACATGTTACTCAGGGAGGATCCCTCTGGTGTCCAGCAGCCTGTCCTGTTGACCTCCCTGGCTGCACCCTCCACCAGCAGCTCAGGTAGTCCATGTCATTGTCTCCTGTGCCAGCTCTGCAGCCCCAGCATCTGCCACAAGGCATGGCTGACCAGGGCCGACAGGGCACCTGCCCAACATGCCCTGCCATCCGAGGACACGACCCAGAGATAGCCCGCATGCTATCACTGACAGCTGAGACTGAGCAGAACCACTAGCCATGCCAGTCCTGGCCAAGTGGTAAGGCCCATACTTGGGGGAGGTTTCTCCACACCCTGGACCTTGCCCCTCCCCAGCCCACCCTGCCCACAACCCCCAGCCCTGGGTTTCCTTCCCCCCCCCCCACAGAACACCAGAAAGCAGGAGACAGTGCAAAACTTTATTGAGCAGCCTATGCCACCATAGCTAGGCAGCCACAGGCCTCTTACATGCTGAGGAATGCATTAATGCCATCCGAATTGTTCTCTCAGCAGCAGGGGACAGGATGTGTACTGCAGCCACAGATAACCCTCCAGGCTGTGGTGGAGGTTGTGGGGCAGCATGGGCTTGCCCCCCACATCATTGTAGCTCATTGCCCTGTGCCAGTTGTGCAGGTGTGCCTGGGACATCATGGTCATCACTGGCAGCAGGGTATAGTGAGTCAGGAACCCCTTAGTCTGTGCAAATAGCTCCTTGTGCACTGCCTGCAACATGCACAGTAGGGAAACACTTGTGGAACAGCAGCACCATGGGGGTGGAGAGGGGCTGACCTCAGGACTCCCCCCAGAGAAGAGCCCTGTGGGGAGGGCAGAGATGTGGGCAGCTCCTCATCCCAGTCATCTGGAAGCCCTGCCCCCTGAGCCCAGGTGCCATGGACTGGGCAGCAGCACATGAGAATGGCTGGCCTACGGGGGGTGCAGAGAGGGAGGCAGTGGGGTCTGGAGCTGCAGCAGCAGCAGGTGCTGGCAGAAGCCTTGCCTGTCCCATCCTGGGAATGGGGCAGGGGCGACAGGCTGCCTGTGGTCAGCACCCAGTGGCCCACCACGCCATGGTGAGTGAGTGGGGATGGGGGGATTGGTCCATGGCCACCTGTGCATGCCCCACCCCTGATCTGAGGCTGGGCAGTGCAGAACCCCTGGTACAGAGCATCGTATCTGAGAAATTCATAGATTCATAGATTCATAGATGTTAGGGTCGGAAGGGACCACAATAGATCATCGAGTCCGACCCCCTGCATAGGCAGGAAAAAGTGCTGGGGTTAGATGACCCCAGGTAGATGCCTATTC
>NW_005842012.1:217107-230699 GCF_000455745.1 Alligator sinensis | reverse complement strand
GGCCTTCCTTTTACTCCCTATATATCTAAAAAACAATTTCTTGTTATCCTTTACTTGGGATGCCATCCTCAGCTCCATGGTAGCTTTGGCCCATCTAGCTGCCTCCCTACAAGCACGAGCAGAGGAGGTATACTCCTCTTTGGTGATCTCTCCCTGTTTCCACTTTGTATGTGCTCCCCTTTTGGCCTGTAGGCTGCCCTGGATTTCTCTAGTCAGCCAAGGAAGCCTCCTGGCCCCTTTCCCTCTTTTTCCTCGCATCGGGATCGCCTCCCTTTGTGCCCGAAGGATCATTTCCTTAAGGCACAGCCACCCTTCTTGGGCTCCCATCACTTCAAAACTCCTACTCTGCAGTGCGTCCTTGACTAATCGCCTGAGTTCATTGAAATGTTGTACATGCACACAAACAGCTTCCTTCTCATGGTTCTACAAGGCCTGCAGCTGCATGCAGGGAAGAGGCTGCACGTGGTGGCCAGTATGTGGCCTCATGGTCACTGCCACCCACAACCAGGGCCCTGTGGATGTGCCAGCTCCACCAGAAGAGGACCCTGGATAGGATCCTGCTCCTGGACTGCCTGGTTATGGTGCCTGCCACCTGCTATTTAGTCCCAAACCCTAGCTCCACCTAACCCCTGGCAACTGCCCACTGCCCAGCAGCAGGGCCCCCTGGGCCTTGGCAGAGGTCCTGCATTGTCTCCAGCAACCAGGATCCCCTAACCTGGTCCTCACCCCAGGTCCTGAACCACCCAAGCCCCCACCTGGGCTCAGCCCTGTTACTTTACCTAGCTCCAAACAGGCTTGGAACTAGAGCTACCTGCAGTGGGGCCAGGACCATATGCCAGGCCTGTTGGCCCTGGACACCTACTGCTGGATGGGGAACTGCCTGCACTAGCATAGCACCAGCCACTGCCACCCCTGGGAAAGCCCCCTGCCTGCCACACTCATTGTGGTGCACACACCTGTGGGCAATGGCCAGAGGCCAGGGTGCTGGCCATCTTTCCCCAGGCTCTGCCCACTCAGTGCCCCCACCCCATGGCCCCTCACACCAGACTGGCTCAGAAAAGACATTGTACATAGGTTTCACAGGGAAGAAGGTTTTTTTTATTGTTGGGGGGCTCTGTTTGATGGGGAGGGAGGGGGAACAGGGGCTCTGGTTGATGTGAGGGAAATAAAAACTTGTTCTTGTGAGCTATGTCTGCAGTGAGTGTGGTGCTGGCAGTGGGAGGTCCATGGGCAGCAGTGCAGGTGAACTTGAGTGGGGAGTGGTGGAAGAGGTGGTTGGTCAGTGCCTGGTGCCCTGGCCCCTGGTGGCATGTGTGCAGCTCTCCTGGGGCCTTGGAGGGGGGGAGGAGGGCTGTTGCTCCTACAGGTGGTGCTCCAGCTGCCAGGTGTCCTCTGCTCAACATGCGACCTCATAGATTCATAGATTCAAAGGTCAAAAGGGACCTCAATGAGCCATGTATTCTGACCCCCTGCCCCTGGCAGGCAAGAAAAGGGTCACCAATCCTGGGATCATGTGATCACAGCCAGGTGCCTGTCCAGTCTCCTCTTGAAGACCCCAAAGGATGGGTCGAGCACCATCTCCCTTGGAAGCCCATTCCAGATCCTGGCAACCCTGACCATGAAGAACATTTTTCTAATGTCCAGTCCAAACCTACTCTCCAGTAGCTTATGGCCATTGTTCCTTGTTGTTCCAGGGGGTGCCCTGGTGAACAGATCATCGCATACTTCATGTTGCTCTCCCCTTATGAATTTGTATGCTGCCACCAGGTCCCCTCTCAGCCTTCTCTTGGAGAAGCTGAAGAGGTTAAGGTCCCTTAGCCTTCCCTGCAGGCCTCCAATCAGATGAGTGGCTCTTCTTTGGACCGTCTCCAGGTTGTCCACATCCCGCTTGAGCTGCAGTGTCCAGAACTGGACACAGTACTCTAGCTGCAGCCTGACCAGTGCCGTGTAGAGAGGGAGAATCACCTCCCTGGACCTGTTTGTGAAGCACCTACGGATGCACAACAAAATGCGATTGGCTCTGCCGACTATTTCATCACATTGACGACTCATGTTCATCCTGGAGTCAGCGGTGACTCCAAGATCTCTTTCTGCCTCAGTGATGCTGAGAAGGTTGCCCCCCAACCTATAGTTATGATGGCAGTTCTTTCACCCTAGATGTAGCACCTTGCACTTGTCCTTATTGAATTACATCCTGTTGCTGTCCGCCCACTTCTCCAACCTGTCTAAGTCAGCTTGGATCTGGTTCCTCCTCTCCAGGGTGTTAGTTTCCACCCATATTTTTGTGTCATCCATGAATTTGGACAATGCGCTTCCCACCCCCCAACCAGATCAGTGATGAAGATGTTGAACACCCAGGCCTCACAGAAGAGCTCCCTTTGTAGCTCACAGGCTGCAATGATGACTTGGGGGAGGTTGCTCTCAGTGAACTCAAGGTCAGTGGTAAGAGTGCACCAGTGACCCTTGAGGCAGCTGAAGGCACACTCCACCAGGGCAAGGGTCTGTTCCATGCACCAGTTAAAGTGGGCCTGGTAGGGGCTGAGGTGGCTAGTGTAGGGCTGCATGAGCCAGGGCTGGAGTCAGTAGGTGGGGTCCCTGATGAGGAGGTGTGGGACAACCACAGCTCCTCTGGAGAAGAGAAGAGAAGACTGAGAGGGGATTTAATAGCAGTCTTCATCCACAGCTCCCAGCTGCAGGTCCAGCACCCCTGGCATGAATTGACCACTCTGCACCAGGGTTGGCTGGGCAGAATTTTAGAAGATGTGGGTATCATGGGCACTGCCTGTCCAGCTGGCACTCATGTGTGTGAAGGCACTGCAGTGGTTCATGACAGCATCAAGCACCACGGAGTGAAAGCTCCTTCTGTTACAGGAGGGTCAGTCCCAATGGGATGGGCAGGTGAGGGGGATATGGCTTGCGTCCAGGGCCCTGATGCACTGGAGGACTCCCAGGGCATGGAACCCAGGCACCACTGCCAGGGGGTGATGCATGCAGAGCACTGTGGCCCCCAACATGTTCTGGAGGGCACTGCACATCTCTAAGACTGCCTCCCTGGCAGTGGCCATGTCCACTGCAAAGAGATGGCCCACATAGCAAAGGCTGGTGGGTTTAGCTAGCTTCAGCAAAGGAAGGGCCAGCCAGATGTCTTTGGGGAAGGAGCAGCTGCATGACAGTGTCCTGCCACTCCAGGTGGGGCAGAGCTGCTCCAGGAGGTCCTAGAAGGTGGCCTGGGTCATCCTAAAGGCCTCCAGCCACTGCTTGTCATCCCAGGTATGCTGGACAGAGTGCATCCACCAGTATCATCTGGCCAGGTGAGCCCAGAGGCAGTAGGGCGGGAAGCCCAGGATGACAACAGCAGCCCCACCAGTGGTGTCCAGCAGCATGTCGTCAGTGTCCCTGACAGGGTCCGGCCACCTGGATGGGGTCTGGGTGGCAGCTGCACAGTGGCATCAGCCCTGTGATGGTACCCTGCTATCTGGCAGGTGGCTACTTTGCATGGGGGAGCCAGGCAAGCACAGACAACTGTGAGGCAGCCCATGATCTGTGAAGCAGGCCAACAGGACAAGTGAGTTATCCAGCAGGAGCCCTGGGTGCTGGTCATCACTGTCAGAGGCAAAGGCTAGAGCAGCCATGGTGCAGGGAGGCAGAGGAGGTAAGGAGAGAGCTGCCATGTGCTATCCCTGTGCTGTGCATGCTACTCTTGGCTAAGGAAGTGGCTGTCTAGGGAGCAGAGAGCAGGACTGGCTTTTCAATATGGCTGCCCACTGCAGGCAGCTCCAGTCGGAGCTCACCCCATGGCCCCATGGCTCCAGTCGGAGCTCACCCCATGGCCCGCTGCCAAATCTCTGCATGTATAGACTACTGCCCGGGAGGAATTATTCACAAGTAGTTTACTTGTAAGTAAACTGATCATGGATGAAATGCTTGTGTAGATACGCCCAATTAGCACTATACAAGATGCTGTATGGTGTAAAATGTAAAACATTTAAAACTGAGGAAGGCTAAATTGTTTTGCAATAGAATTATTTTACTTGATTCATTAGTAACCCATTTTCAGTGGAAAACATGTTCCATAGTTTCTTAATTATTTGTGACTTTGCTGGCTTTATTGCTTTATGTCACAGCTTTAACATCATGTTTAGTTTAGCTTATGTACAAATAAGGCACATTTACACTTCCATTTGCTGTGGCACCACTTTACTCATGAGTAAATTATTCACTAGTAAATGGTGCTGGGCAGGCATCTACACGTGCAGGGAAGCAGGAGAAGATTTGTTGCCAATCTGCTCCCATTTACTGGGGCCCTGCAATGGGCCTCTGCCACAATCAGGGGGAGCTCCAGGTTCTGGCTGCAGCTGCCAGCAGCCCTCTTCAAGAGGCAGCCCCACTTGCTCTCTGGCTAGCTGCTTTCTGGCCCCCATTTGCTGCTCCCTGGGACCACAGTAAGTCAGGCAGGCAGGGCTGAGCCCAGGCATCTGCTGACTGAACCCCCATCCCTGTGCACTCCCTGGGGCAGATGGGCTGCTGGGTGCTGGCCACAGGCAGCCTGCCTCCCTTGCCCCACTCCCAGGGTGGGACAGGCCAGGCTCCTGCCAGCACCTGCTGCCACAGCTTCATTCCCCATTCTCCCCCCTCCTCCTGCAAGCCAGTCACTTCCTTGTGTTGCCACCCAGGCCATGGTGCCCAGGCTCATGGTGTGTGGGGCTCCCAGACAACTGGTACAAGGAGCTGCCTGCCTCTCCACAGGGGTTCTCTCCAGGGAGGCATCCTAGGGCCAACCTTCCACCATGATGGCGCTGCATCCAGAGCATGCCCCTGCTGCATGTGTCATGGGTGGTGCATGAAGAGCTGTTTGTGTGGATCAAGGGGTGCCTGACCCACTATACTCTGCTGATGATGATCAAACCTGGTGCCCTGGATACACCTGCACACCTGGCATGGTTCCCTGAGCTTCAACAGTGCAGGGGGAAAGCCCAGGCTGCCCCACAACCTTCACCACTGCCTGTGGCTGTGCTACATGTCCTTGCTCCCTGCAGCTGAGGAAGACATCACCACCAGTTTTGATGTGTTCCTCAGTGCAAAAGGCCTGTGGCTGCCTAGCTGCAGGGGCACGGACTGCTCAAAGTTTTGCACCATTTCCTGCCTCCCTGCATGCTGTGGATGGGGAAACCCAGGGCCAAGGAAGTGTGGGTGGGTCAGGCAGGGAGCAGGATAGGGGCAGGTGCCAAGTTGGGGAGGGGCCTCCCCCCAGGAGGGGCCTTACCACATGGCTGGGGCTGGTGTGGCTGGTGGCTCCACTCAATCCCAACTGGCAATGACCATGTGTAGGTCTGGGAAGTGTCCTCAGACTGTGGGATGCAGTGTGGTGGCACCTGGATGAGGACCCCCCGACCCCCAGGTGGTGACATGGCCAGCTGTTCATCATGGCTGGGACTGAAGCTGTGCAGCTGTCAAGGCAGGTTCTTGCCCAGACTCAGCTGCTGGTGGAGGCTGCAGCTGGGGAGTTCAGTGTGATAGGCTGCACAGGCCTGAGGGGCCCTCCCCCAGGCCAAGGCTGGGGCTCAGACAGACTGCCCATGCAGCTGTAGACAGTATGGCTGCAGCCTGGGTCCCAGGACACAAAGAGGGCTGTCATTCACTGCATAAAGGGCATGGACTTGCAGGCACTCTCCAACTGATGATTGTGGTCAGTCAGTGACCTATTGTGCCCACAATGTCTTGATTTTACTGTTCAGTAACTGATCGCGCTTAGCAAATTTACACGAAATTAGCATTATTTACTGCACAATAAGTGTGTGCATGTGTAGACACATATGTTTACTGCACAGTAAACTACACTACTGTGCAGTTAAGAATCTTGTGTAGACACGCCTATTGCTAGATAATTTCTACTCCATTTTGATATAAACAAGTAGCTAAAATTGAGAGCTATGTTCAGTATTTCAGGATATGAATATACCTGATTAGTGCAGAGAACTTAATCTGTAGTAAAATTTACTCTGTAGTAAGGAGCAGACACCAGTTCTCTCAAGCTGACACACTATACAAGGACCATTATAGTTCTTGGCTACTAGTTGGTAGGGAAGCAGATTGAGCAAATGGCTTTCTTAGGATGAAATCAACCAGGGGAGCAGACACAGGACATGTTCCATGTAGTAACTTTACCGCATAGTAAAGTTATTACATTTTTAACAGGTAACTTTGTCATGGGTGAAAGTGATTTACTGGACAGTAGGGCTGTTCATCATGTGTTCTCTTTACTTTTACTATGCAGTAAAATCAATTTACCACACATTAAAAATATGGTGTCTGCTCCATTAATTAGAAGAAATTGGTGATGCAGTCAGATGCTTTTGATGCAGTCTGCCGCCTCAAGCTGGGGCTTTCAGCCTGATCAATGCAGCTGCTCATCCCAGCCTGTCACCCTATGACTGGATGCCCAGACAGAAACCTCCAGCAGGGCCTAACCTTGGGCCTAGCCACGGTCCACTGATTCTCCACTTCCCTCATGTGAATCCCTGCAGAGAAGCACAAAATGTCCAAGCAACAGGGCTCAAACCATTCCCAGACTGTTTTGCTGGTTCCTCTGGCTTGCACTCTGATTGATCTCCCAGTTTCTTAACCCTGCTTAGTCTCTGACTCTGATATCTACTTGATCCCCTGGCTTCTTAACCTAGTTTGCTCTCTGACTCTGCTCTTTGCTTGATCTCTTGGCTTCCTAACTCAGCTTGTTCCTAGACCCACCTCTTAGATTGACCTCCTGGTTTCCTGACCTGGTGTTTTGTTTTCCTTGATTCTGCTCACTCCTGACCATTGCCAGCACCTTGATCCCCTAATGGTCCCAGACTGGGATGCCCAAGAACCAGTGTGACAGTTTGTCTGGACCACCATTCAGAGAAGAATGTTTGCATGGAGTCCAATCCCCTGCCTGTTCCCTCAGACCCATCTTCCTTGGATACCCCAATTTAAGTCTGTGCCCTATACATCTTGTTACAGCAGCAGTCCAAGCTAGGGACCACTGAGACTATAGATGGCTTCCCTCTTGCATCTGATCCCATGGAGTAGAAAATCACCACTCTAGAGATGAACATCCACAGTTAGGGATCAGGCTATAGCTGGTCTGGCAAGTTGGATTGTCTGAACCAGCTTTCGTCCACCTGCCAAGTCCTAGAAGCCCAGGTACAGCAGCTACTGATTAAACACCAATCCCTCCAGTCCCAGGCAGCATACCACCAAAAGAATTGCCAGTACCTGTATGAGGAGGTATGGAGGCTACAAGGCCCATCCTGCAGTGTCCTGTGACCATCTCCCCTCTACTTGAAATATATGATGGGAACTGCTTCAGAGAATTCTGTCTAATGCCATCTTTCATTCCTAGCCCAGTCTGGAACCTACTCCAGGGTCAGGTGAAGATGAGCCTCCTCCAAAGCCTCCTGATGGGGATGCCTTAAAATTAGATTTATCCTCTAGTAAAATATGGCAGCTCTGTCCTTCATGACTGGGAGGTGTTCCTTTGGGAGTTCTGCACCATGTTTGATGATCCTCACTAGGCTCAGATGATAGAATCTGCATTAAGACATTTTTGCCATGGGTGGGGTAGTACCACTGTCTATGTATCCCTTTTTCACTGGTACACTTCAGGCACCTGCTGGAATGAGGCAGCCCAGCTTCTTCAATTCTGGTGGGGCCTGCAGGAAAAAATAAAGGATGAACTGGCACAGGTGGAGCTGCTTTCATGGCTTGATGCCTTTGTGGATCTGACAGTCCGAACTGACTGTTGTCTTCAGGAGTGGAGGGAGGTAAAAAGGATCTTCCTATCTGCTCTGGATTCCCCACAGCCATCACTCCTGATCTCATGCAGATCAGTGAGGGATGCTGTCACCTTACTCCTGATGAATGGGAGCAATGCCACCAGTGTGACCTGTGTCTATATTGTGGGGCTTCAGGACACAGAGCTGCCCATTGCCCCAAGAGAGGGCACAAGGGAAATAAGCCTCCCCCTGGGCAAGTAACAGGGGCAGAGTTGGGGCATCACAAACTCCCTTCACTCCCTCAGTAATAGAAATCTGCAACAAACTTGACCATTGGAACCCTCAGTTACCACTGTTCATCCACTTTCAGGTCCTGGGTCAAATCTGCCCACTTCCAGTCCTAACCACTTTATGAGACTCTGGAGCAGCTGGCAAATTTCACTGACAAGACTATGGCCTGGGCCCTACATATCCTGTCACAATGGAAGTCCAAGGTGCCGAGACCATTGAGAGTATAGATGGCTCTCTTCTTGCATCTGACACCATGAAGTAGAAGATGACCACTCTGGAGATGAACATCCATGGTATTAGGGACTGGTGGCCATAGGTAGTCTGGCCTAATTGTTAGGTTCCTGAGGGGAGGCAGGGGCCAGGGGCTGGGTCAGAGTATGGGAGCCAAATTACCAGGTGTGGAGAGAAATCTAGGGCTAAAGTCCAAAACACAGGGCAAGGTCAGCTTCCAAGAATTAGATGCCAAGTTACCAAGTCCATGGACAATTCATAATCCACAGGTTGAAGTCCAAGAACAAAGCCAAACTGGCATCAAGAACCAGAAAAGCCAGAGAAAATGAACCAGGAAGCTTGTCAAAACAGACTGGGGTCAGAACTGCTGGCTGGCCTAGGAGTCTGCTGCCACAGCTGGATCTAAACAGGTAGGCAATACTCCCAGCAACCAGCTAGGAAGTTAACCATTTAATTAACTGGGGCAGAGCTTTGAGTCTCTGGCTGACAGGCAGATGCAGTTGTGTAGGCATTCAATCCAGGTGGGGCTGCCCGATTAGGGTTCCATGACCGGGAGCTCACGCAACAAAGTGTCCGCCATCCCCCTCTCGGCAGCGGGGCACACGACTCGGCTTCGACCCGCGGGTGCGGCAGCACGGTTCTTTTGCCCCGGAGGTTCCTCTGACCGACCTTCTGGAACCAGCAATCCAAGACACTGTTCTTTGAAGTAGTCCTTTCCATTCATTACCTCTTGATTCTGGGGTTTCCCTGGCTTACCCACCATTGTCCTAAAGTCAGATGGGAGGCACACGAAGTTCGTTTTGGTTCCAGCTACTACTGGCAGCAGTGCTGGAAACCCAGGGCAGTTGCCTGTCCTACAATTCAAGCAGAGTTCCTGAATACTGCCATCTGCCAAAGGTATCAGCTTTCTGAGGCCATATACAGCCTGTCACAAAAATATCAGGATTATGTAGATGAGTCGGAGGGGAAAAAACCAAAAGAAAACAAACAACCCACAAACATCCTCCAACACTGGGATAATTACTTAAAAATGGACCTCAGGGAAGTTTAGGCCTCTGGAAGGCACCCTGGAACATCAAAGAACTATAAAAAATCCTTGGGGGTTTGCCAGTTTTTACTGGCAGTCACCACCAAACTTTCCTCAGATGGTGGCCCCTCTCACCACACTGCTACACAAAAATGTCCAGTTTTACTTGTCTGTGGAAGTCCAAGAAGCCTTAAACTAAAGCAGGCCTTTACTTCATCTTTTGTGTTAGCCCATCCAGACCCAGCCTTGCCTTTTGTGGTGCAATAGGCACAGTGCTTTCACAATGGCAAGGCCCAGAACAGACACTACACCTCTTCCCACAAGCGCATCCCAAAAGACCAAAACTTTGAGATCATGGACTGCAAGCTCTTGGCCAGAATGGTTTTTGGGGAATGGCGATATTACCCTGAAAGGATATGCTACAACATGCAGGTTCATATGACCACAAGAACCTGGAGTATTTCCAAAAGGCTAACTTTGGATCAGAGGCAATTTTTGGTGGGCGCTCTTCTCCTGATCTGACTTCAGAATAATTTACCAGCTTGGGCCTCGGGGAAGGCAGATGCCCTTTCCTGGAAGGCTGAGTATGACAGACTCAGGGAAATCAAAGAATTGTAGAAAATTAGGGTTGGGAGGAACCTCAGGAGGTCATCTAGCCCAACCCCCTGCTCAAAGCAGGGTTGTCCCCAACTATGTGATTCTAGCCGAGGCTCCGTCTAGCTGGGTTTTAAAATCCTGTAAGGATGGAGAGTCTACAACCTCTCTGGGTAG
This sequence comes from Alligator sinensis, assembly GCF_000455745.1. Classification (NCBI taxonomy): domain Eukaryota; kingdom Metazoa; phylum Chordata; order Crocodylia; family Alligatoridae; genus Alligator; species Alligator sinensis. The sequence continues at coordinate 220,628 of NW_005842012.1, read as the reverse complement.
CCTGTTCCAGTGCTTTATTACCCTCCTAGTGAGAAAGATTTTTTCTAATATCCAAACTAAACTTCCTTTGCTGCATGCAACTTGAGACCATTGTTCCTTGTTCTGTCATCTGCCACCACTGAGAAGAGTCTAGCTCCATCCTCTTTGGAGCCAGCCTTCAGGTAGTTGAAGGCTGCTATTAAATCCCCTCTCAGTCTTCTCTTCTCCAGACTAAATAAGCCCGGTTCCCTCAGCCTCTCCTCAGAAGTCAGTTCCCCAGCCCCCTCACCATTCGTGTTGCCCTCTGCTGAACTCTCTCCAATTTGTCCACGTCCTTTCTGTAGTGTGGTCCCCAAAACTGGACACAGTACTCCAGATGTGGACTCACCACTGTTGAATAGAGGGGAATAATCACTTCCTTCGATCTACTGGCAACACCTGTACTAATGGAGCCCAGTATGCCATTAGCCACCTTGATCACGAGAGCCACACAAATCTAGCCTTATTTTGGAGCCTCAGAACTAGGGATCCTGGTTTTCACTGTTAAAAAAAATCCAAAATTCTGTGATTAAGAACCTCAAGTGGCATTTAATATATATGTGGCATTTAATTTTAATTCTAAAAACACATAAATCTGAGAGGGGATTTAATAGCAGCCTTCAACTACCTGAAGGGTGGTTCCCAAGAGGATGGAGCTAGACTGTTCTTAGTGGTGACAGATGACAGAACAAGAAGCAATGGTCTCAAGTTGCAGCAAAGGACATTTAGGCTGGATATTAGGAAAAACTGTCTCACTAGGAGAAAGGGGTCAGTTGAACACAAAATTTTATTGATATATTTAAAATTCTGAAGCAATTTGGAAGCTTACTCACAATTATTAGTGCCACAATTATTATAATAAAATAAATTCTAAATACCTATATATTTTGGCATTTGATTTTGTTTGTTATCATGGAAATATCAGAGCTCCCTTTATTTCCTTTGTTCACTAGGATGTGAATAGCCCAGCACTGAACAGCCCTGATATGTCTATGGCCTGCCCCTGCCCAGGCCATTATCCCTCACTCCCAACCCACAGCCCTCTGGCTCTGTTGCTGCCCCTCACACCTAACCCACATTTTTCCCTTTAAAAGAGAGAATCCATGTTCAGTGGGAAACTGAAAACCTGGATCCCTGCTCATAATTTCATTGGCACTATGTTGTTGACAGACCTGCTCTTCCTGCTCCATACCACCATCCAAGGGAAAATCCTCACAGAAGAGCAGATCATCTTTATGTAAGAACCTTCGTGGGTCCAGGATGGGGTCACATTTACCCAAGGGGGGATTCACATGTCCCTGGGTCTAGCTAGACTAACTGTTCTTTGCTTAAGCCGTAACTCTGCCCTAGCCACCCTGGAACTAAGACCTGCCACCTTGTGTGGTGCTACTTTTGGTGCCTGCAACTGCACAGGAGTTTGCAGACGTTTTGTCCTTGCAAGGTTTTTGCCTATTCCAAGAGATCCCCTCAGAAGGCTTGCAGACTCCTCCTTCCTACTCTGCCTCGGCCATGGTCTGCAGTCTCCTTGGACTTCATCATAGAGTTGTTGGTCTCAAACAGTTGCTCTATGATCTTGACCCTAACAGACCAACTCACAAAAATGGCTCACTTTATCCCATGCCAAGGCTTTCACTTAGCAAAAGAGACAACCCACCTATGGTACCATGTGGTATATCTCCACGGCCTCCCAGATTGCTTCATGGGGTCCAGTTCATCTCCTGGTTCTGGCAAAAAACCCTGCTCCTACTGGGAGTCTGTGCCCATCTCATGTCAGTCTACCATCCCCAAACAAATGACCCATCCAAGAGGGCCAACAGATCTTAGAACAATACCTTCATTGTTACCTTAATTTTCAACAAGATAATTGTGCATCTCACTTCTAACATTCACAGAATTCTCACACAACACCACGTATGCCTCAACTGGGCCAAGCCCTTTCTTTGCAAATTATGGTTTCCAACCCCAGTTGCATCCTGTCTTACCCACAGACTGACAACCCTGGGGCAATGGAATGGGTATGCCATATCCAGAAAGTCCACAAATAATTAAAGCAACCATTGGAAAGGGAAAAGAGGCCTATAAACAGCAAGTGAGCCAGCACTGCCAGCCAGCCCCACCTACTGTGTGGGGCAGAAAGTTGGGCTATCTATTGATATATTCCTCCTTGCCCTCCCCCCCCACCTACCCATCTCACACCTATTGTCTCCCACTCCCTCTGATCCTTACTGCCACATATTTGCATTTTCACAGAGTTGCACTTTGCATATTGGCTTCTATTCCACCCAGGAACTCACATAAAACACCAGTAGAATCTCCCTATGCTTGCGAAGAAGGGTGTTTGTGTCTGAAAGCTTGCAAAGTACATTTTTTACAATTATTTAGTTGGTCTAATAAAAAGATATCACATTTACCCAAAGAACCTTGTCTGTCTACATCCTTAGACCAACACTGCTACAACCAGCAATCCTAAAGCATGGAAGATATTGAATTTTGCTGTTTGAAATTGAAACTTCACAATGTGAAGAAGAAAAAAGCCAGACTCAACAGCAACATATATTTTCTAAGCCTGTGCAAGAAACAACATCATTCCTAGAGGACTGAACATCTGCAATCCTCTGACTACACACAACTCCAAATATGTTTCACAACTATGCAGGAGAACTTCAGACTTACAAATCATCTCCTTCACATAACCTACTCCAAAAGAGATCAACTCAAGAAGAAAATCAGCACATGCTACAACAACTTAAGAGATAAATCTGGATATCTTCTCAAACATTATACAATATATACAAAAAGACTACCAAAGACTTTTTACAACACACATCCAACATAAAAAGAAATGGAACCTATTACTACAGGAACAACTTTCCCAGCCACCAAAAAACCATTAGAGAAACACCAGAGTACTGTACAGAATTCAAACCTCATACCCAATTAAACTGATGAACCAGTTAACCCTCATATATTATCAAATCGCTCCACACACACACGCTTACCAAAGCTGAAAAAAATCTGTTATCTAAAAAGGCTTTACATTCTGTCCAGAAAAATACCCCAATAAGATATTACAATGTGGAGAACTAGAAGAATTTTTCTGACACCTCTGTCTCAAGGAACATTCTCACAACCAAAAGGAATCCACTTTCAACAACACTTCAACCTGTGACAACATTGAGGAAAAGATGAACAACAAAAAATGCAAAAAATCCATCAGACTAGACACTTAACAGTGGACGAAATTCAAATCTCAACCACTAGATTGACTGCTTCAGAGAAAGAACAAACAATGAAATAATCAACAACAAACACCACCATAACAGCCTCTCCCTCTCAGAGAAGGACCATAGAATATAAGATCCAACCACCAAATAGTAATGAAGTCAGCAGATAAAGGAGGACCTATAGTTATACTTAACCATGAAGACTACATAAAGGAAGCCAACAGATAAGTCTGGCACCACTTACTATGAACAACTAGAGGAACTTCTGAACCCAGCACT
>NW_005842012.1:187101-217074 GCF_000455745.1 Alligator sinensis | reverse complement strand
GCAGGGGGTCGGACTCGATGATCTATTGAGGTCCCTTCCAACCCTAGCATCTATGAATCTATGAATCTATGAATAAGCAGCTCCCCTTTTTACCTTAAAACTCAAAACCACCATTACATCATTTCCATCTGAACAACAAAAAAAACTACAGAGCTTGATCCTACTACCCAATCCAGGGACTTTTTACATGCTCCCTAAAATCCACAAACAAGGAAACCCAGGCAGACCTATAATATCCAACCATGGAACCCTAACTGAGGAAGTATCAGGTTTCATCAAATCAATCCTAAAACCTCTTGTCATCCAAAGACCAAGTTTTGTTCAAGACACAGCAGACTTTCTACAAAAACTTTAAAAAAAAATAGACCACCTTCTCAGCAATACTCTCCTAGTCACCAAAGATGTTACCAGTTTATATACCCACATCCCACACCAGGATAGCATCCAAACCTGCTTTACAGATCTACAAGAGCAATATTACAACTCAGAGTACAGACCAAAAGATATTACTGAATTTATACACTCCATCCTCACATACAACAACTTCACTTTCAATAACCAGCACTTCCTCCGTACCATGGTCACGGCTATGGGCATCAAAATGGGCATCTTCTTAGGGCCCACCTGGAAGAAGAATTCATCAAGCATTGCACCAAAACCCATACTATAACTAAGATGTATAGATGACATCATCATTTGGACCGATAACCTGCAGTCTGATTGATTTCCATCACAAATTCAATAACCATCGCCCCTCCATCAGACTATCTCTTGAATACTCCAGCACCAACTGTTCCTTTTTAGACACTATGATTGATATCCAGAATGATATATAATGATAAAAATGATATACAAGAAACCCATGGACCAATATACATATCTACACAGAACCATTAATCACCCTAAACACACCAAGAAAGCTGTAATATACAGCCAATCCCTCCAATACTACCAAATATACACTGAGGAGACAACCCATGATCATCACCTCACAAATCTCAAGAAGGATTTCACCTAACAAGGACACTCCTCCAGAGAGATAGATTGTACTTTTGAAAGAGCCACCCAGATACTACATGAAGAATTGCTGCAGTACAAAAGGAAAATCCTCACAAATTGCACACCATTAATTATGACATACCATCCTTCCCTGGAACCTATACTGAAAATCCTCAAACAATTGCAACCCATACTAAAAGAAGACCCAATTCTTAAAGATATCTTTCCAGAACCACCCATCCTAGCCTTTAAACAAGCACTGAAACTTGCCAACCTCATGACCAGAAGCAAAATTTCCTATGGCCCAAAGTACACTGAATGGATCCAGACCATGCCAGGCCAAAAAGTGTAAAACCTGCCGACACATCTCTACCACTCCCACAGTAACTACACCTGACAACAGAACCATCACCATTTCTGGATCTTACACCTGCACCTCCAGAAATGTAATGCAATCTCATCCAGTGCACTAAATGCCCTGATGGAAAATATGTAGGAGAAACCAAACAACAACTGCGCACCAGAACGAGCACATACCAACAATCTATCAGAGACAAAAATGCCCAATTACCTGTGGATGCACACTTCTCATAAGGCAACCACTCTCTCCAGTCTCTCAGTTCCTATCCTCAAAGGGAATTTACAAAACATCTTTTGTACACGAGCCTATGAACTTCACTTCATAGATCTACTAGGTACAAAAATCATAGACTAAATATAGACATTGGATTTATGGCACATTAAAACTTGCCTACCATCTGATAACCCCATGTAACCTGTCTGCATTTTACCACTTACATTCTATCGCCAGTTCTAGATTCCCGCCCCCTCCTCCCCCCTGCCACCTACCTGACTGACACTGATTGTCTTCCATTCCCTCTGATCCTCACTGCCATGGATTTGCATTTTCACAGACCTGCTTCTATTCTACCCAGGAGAACACAGAAAAACCCAGCAAACTTTCCCTATGGCTGAAGAAGGGTGTTTGTGCCTGAAAGCTTGCAATGAACAGTTTTTCAACTATTTAGTTGGTCTAATAAAAGGTATCACATCTTCTCAAAGAATCTCATCTTCTATCTATTCATCATTTCCCTATGAAACAGCCCTTATGGAAACTGGATTACTGCTTCCTTAGCCCCTTCTGCATTACCTGACAAATAAATGTGGTGGCTTTTGTATTACAACTCCCCTGGATGCTGAAGATCCATCTAGTATTTCATGTGTCACTACTCAAGCCATACATAGGGACATTTTACGTCCACTGTACCCAACCTGCACAACCCCTGGTAACAATCCAGAGACAGGATTATATCGTTCATGAGATGTTTGAAGTGGAGATGGAGGAAGTTTCACTACTTGATAGCCTGGGAGGGATATGGGCCCAAAGATCCCATGTAGGAACCATCAGAAAACATCCATGCCCCTGACCTGCTGAAAGAGTTCCATGAAAACCACAAAGGGAAACCCAGATCAGCCCCCCCAAGGGTCTGCCTTTAAGGAAGGGGCTGATGTCAGAGGGCAGACTTTTACTAGGGGCCTCAACCTAGTCAACACAGCTGCTCATCAGCATTCCCTCTAAGATGAGCTGTGTGTGGCTGCGCAGGCACGTGTGGCAGCACAGCATGAGCACACCTGTGCAGCTGCGCATGCCATACAGCTAAGACGGAACACTGCTGCTCATCCCAGCCTTCCACCCTACAGCTGGTTGCCCAGACTAGTCCAGGGTGGCTGACTGCCACCACAATGGCTGGCTGGGGTTAACTGACCCTTCGCTTCCCCCACATAAAGCCCTGCACAGGAACAGGAAGTGTCTGGGCAACGGGACTTAATCTGATCCCAGACTGCTTTGCTTGTGCTTCCACTGCTCTCTGCTTCATTTCCTGGTTTTTCGGCCTGTCTTGCTCTCCAGTTCTGTTCTCTGCTTAATTTCCTAGCTGCCTGACTCAGCTTGTTCCTAGATGACACTCTCAAATTGACCTCCTGGCTTCCTGACCTGGTTTGTCCTTGAATTCTGTTCCTTTTTCCTGACCCCAGTCAGCCCCTCAATCCCTAAGTGACCCCAAACTTGGCTGCCCATGACCTGGGTATGACTTATAAAGATCTACAAAGTTTTCCTGAATGCAACAGGAAGCAAAGACAGGAGATCATTCCTTACAACTGTAAGCCTATTTCAGCTACTGCTTGGTTCCAAAACTCCCTTTCAGCTTTTCCTCAGAGCCATATTTCCCTTTTTACTTTTTCTTTCTGCTTCTTTGATCCTCCTCCCATTTCTTACAGACATGCATCTTGACAAAAAGTGAAAGATCTTGTGTCCTCCCCTTGCTCCCACCACGTGCCTTTGTTGTGGGTTGCAAAATACATCCATCTTTGAAGTGTAGGCTGCTATTGTTTCAGTGATCTTTTCCAAAGAAGAGTTTAATGGCTTCTTACAATTATTTTGGGTTGTAACATTTACAGCTTACTCTGTATTAAGGAGACGTATGTCCAATTCTCCCAAGCTGACTGCCTACACTAGGTGCTATTACAACACTGGGTCACTAGGTAGAGGGGAAGCAGATTACATTGAGCAAATGGCTACTTTAGGATGAAACTGATGAGGAAAGCAGGCACATGACATGATCTATGTATGTAGTACTGTTGCTATGTAATAAAATTACTACAATTTACCCAACATCATCTTGGGTTGAACATCTTATATAAAGCTGCACAGGCTGTAGTACAAAGAAGTATTAATCTGAAAATGAATACCAGAAGTCCATGGTATGTCAATCGTTATTTTCATTTATTATTATCTTCTTCAGAAAAATCTGTCTTTCTACTAGGAAAAAAACCTTACTACTCAAACTGGCCATTTAATCACCAGTTTCAAACTGAAAATTGTTCTTTCAAATTGTTACAAGAATTCTCAAAAATTACTAATAATTTTATACATACCAGATAAGTCTACAAATGCTTTCTAAACAAAATTAGAATACATTTTTACTTAATATAACCTGCAGTGAAGAACTATTCAAATTTGTAAACTGAAATCCAGACAATCCACACATTATGAACACACCCAGATGCCTACCTAATAACCCAATCAAAACCTCTTGAAGTCACCAGAAATATTCCTGTTCTGGCTCAATAAACCTTCCTTTGTGACTTCCAAACATTTATTTTTCTTGGCCTACATAGATTTTAACTTTTGCACAAAACTAAGCCATTATTAGTACTTAATACGAGAATAAGTCAGTTTAAACATGAAAAACCTTTTAGGACAAATTCCTGTTAGCAGTAACAGACTTTGTTTTCTACTGCATGCTTATTTTGTCTTGTCTGATTTTGAATGTTCCAAGTGATGACATGTCTACTACTTTCATTAGTAGACTCTTTGGAAGTTCTCTTAGATGACTGTCAGGAAGATCTTTTCCCTGACAGTATGTTTAAATTATGCTCATCCTAATTTTGTCTTTGTAGTAACATCCACTTCCTGGGCATTCATATTGTACTCATCAAATTCAAATATTCTTAGACCATTTCAGCCTTCATTACTACTTGGCCAAACTATGGCTATTTAAAAACCTTTAATCACTCCTCACAAATCAAACATTCCAAGTTCCTAAATATTTTTATTGCTCTTTCCTCTCTAATCCAGCTTTTTTGTATATTTCAAATTTGCATGCTATTTACATTTCACTTGTCTAATTTTCTGTCCTCTGTCACTCTTATGTTCATCTCATTATGACTGCTTCTGAGGCTTTTAACCTCTCATTAATTCTATATGTTTTGGGATATTTTCACACACATGAATTACTAGTTTTCTGAAGATAAATTCATTTTATTATTTTCTGCCCATGTTTCTAACCTCTGTAGGACACTTTGTATCATTTCTCTTTCCTTGCTGTAACTCCCACCCAATTTATCATATAAAAATGTTGTTAATATGCTGGTTGCTCCCTCTGTGTACTATGAATGAAATTAATAAAGATTGGAGCTAATACTGACAGGGTACCACTGACCTCTTCAGGAAGGAATGACAGACATGCTCAACTGCATGCAGCAAGAGAATATAAACTCTAACACAGTCACAGCTGGAATTTTTTTCTCAGATCAGTTGTAGAAAGCTCTGCCCTCCTTCTGGGCACAGGCACCTAATTTTTAGTCATGCCAATGCTGGAGATACTGAGTGGGCCATTCTGGCTTTTCTTCTTAGTGAGAGCTATTCCCCTAGGCTCCCATTTTGACCAAACTGCTCTGTGACCTATAGGGTTTAAGTGTTGTTATAGCTATGATGGTCCAGGAAGTCTGCAAGAAGCAAGGTGGGTTTTACTGTTTGTTTGCTTTGTCCTCCTAACAACATCTACTTGGCATTCCTATTGTACCTGCAGGGTTCCGTGTTGGGCCAGGTTTGTTCAACTTTTTTTTATTAGAGACCTAGAAATGGGGATGCACAGTGAAATCTCCAGATTTGCAAAAAATACTAAATTAATCAGGGTAGTTCAGTCCCAAGATGATGGAGAAGAGCTGCAGAAAGATTTCATCAAGCTGAATGGACAAAAAATGGCAAATGGACTTCAGTGTCCCCAAGGTCAAAATGATGCACATGGGGAAACATAATCTCAAGTATATGTACGCGGTGTTGAACTATCTGTTATGACTCAGGCAGAGACCTTGGAGTCATGGTAGATGGTTCTCAAAAACATCAGCTCAATGTGCAGCAGCAATCAAAAAGGCTATTCAATTATTAAACTGAAAATAAAACAGAAAACATTATTCAAGATTCAGGGGTACCATGGATTTGTATAGTGTCATGATAGTATGTGCAGTTCTGGTTTCTGCATTTCAACAAGGATGTAGTAGAATTAGAAAAGGTACAAGGAAAGGCAACCAAGATGATTAGAGGTACAGAGCAGCTGCCATTCTAAAAGAGACTAAAAAATGGCCATAAAACTCCAGTTTTGGAAGAAGGGTGAAGGGAGAATATGATAGGGGTCTAAAACATCATGGTGTGGTTAAAGTGACTAGGGAATTGTTACTGACCAGGTCCCAGAATACCAGAAGTATAGGGGGTACCCACTGAAATTAGTATGAGCCAGATTTAAAGTGAAGAAGAGAAATTACTTTTTACACAGAGAATAGTTAACTTGCGGAACTCATTACAACAGAAAGTTGTAGAGGCAGATAGTACAGCCAGGTTCAGAAAGGGAGTAGACAAATGGATGATAGATCTATTAATAGCTATTAAGCAGAACAGTGAGACATGCATTCTCTGGTATCTCTAAACCAATGATGGTGGATGCCAGAGAGGGTATGACAGGGGATAAATCACTCTACATACACCCTGTTCATATGCTTTCCCTCGCTAAGGTATCCACTGCTGCCACAGCCAGAGACAATACTGGGACAAGACAATACTGGGACAAATGGATTATTGATCTGATCCAGTATAGCACTTCTTATGTGCTTATGTTTTTATGACATATTATTAGACCAACAATATAGTTCGGAGAGATGGTAGACAAGCTTTTCAGTACTAAGTGCCTTCTTCAGGTTTGGCCTAGGTCTTGCATTCAAAGAAGTCTCTGTGCAAGAGTATAGATAGGTTTCATGTAGGTAGGGAAAATTTTTGTGACAATTCTCTCCGCCCCTGCCCCCCACCCCTTCTCTGCATTGAGAGGGGGTGCCTTGCTGCAGAAAGTGTTACCCTAAAAAAAGGGGCTGTGCCATGAGAGGGATCTTCTGAGGTAGAGAGGGCAGGAGAGAGGGCACAGAAATGGCAGTCCAAAGCATTGACCTCTGCTGCTCTTCTCTATATCTATGCCCCTGTTTCTGTGGCCCAATCAAAATCAATGGGGACTGGTGACATTACATTAAAGCCTCTCTAGGAATATAGAGGCTGCATCATTCCCAGACAGTAGTCTTTTTCAAAAGCTGATGGGAAAGCTCAATATACTATGAATATACATTTGCTCAGATACTAAACCAGTTTGGTAAGAAAACTATGGAAAACATTAAAATTCCTCTAGTTCAAGTAATTAACTGTATCCTTAGTTGGTAATTATATGACCCCAAATTACTCCAAGGCAGGCACATGAGTGTTAAAGTAGAGTAAATTTTGATACAAGCATTCAAAAGAGACTTTTCAAATATTAATATCTCATTGGGTTTATACATATTTGTTTAAAAGTTACAGATCAACTACAATACAGAAGAGCAATTATCAACCTGACCACACCACTCCTATTAACAATGTGAGTTATGTAACTCATCTATTAAGTCAGGCTTTTTTACTTTTACAGGTGAGAACTATTATGAAATAAGATGAAAACCCAGTGTCTGATCCACCATGTTAATCCTAATTTACCCAGGAGTTCTTTAACATCCATGATGGGTTAGACTCAAAGTTTGTTTCCCTTTAAATTTTTGTTTGTTTGTTTAATCTAGTTTTAAATGCCAACATAAGGGATTTTTACTGGTCATTATACATTCCTTATAAGAGATAGTTATAATGTGAAAAAATTATACAGAAAGAAGCTACAACCTAGGTATTGTAATTAGGGTTTTTAAAGTGTCTGATAATTCAGTTTTATTTGTTTTTCCTTCTTTGATGAACTGATAAATGTCACTTGAATGGTTGCATAAACATTCAGCAATGAAGCTGGTTTTCTTCGAAAGAAAGCAGCACATATACTTATTTCTTCTCTACTGTATATAAATTCTAAACAGTACGTTGGCAGAATTATGAAATAAAAATGAATGCTTTTAAAGGCATTTGTGGAGTCTGGGGAATAAATGATAAAATTTTCTTATATTTCTTGTATATGCAGATAACAGATACATTTAATGCAAGAAGGAAATAGAATTTTAATAGAATTTTTAACTAAAGATCTTGAAACAAAACTAGACATACATTTTAATTGAATTTCTGGCTCAAATTACAGCAAACCATTATAAATCATTAGGAATCAGTTTTAAAACTGCTTTCACTTTTACCCGTATTACAAACACAGAGGTAAGCTTTTACAGCTACAGATAAGTGTTAATAAATTACCCGAATTTCAAAATTAATGGCTGCCCGGCTGCTTTGGGGAGATATCATTGTGTTTCATGAATATTTTGATTTTGTGATTAGATCAAAATGCACTGAATTCCTAAACAGTCATAACTAAGGTCTGCTGATCATAAACTGTTCTTTTTTTAATAAATTATATTCCTCGCAAATCTGCTGATATGGAATAATTAGAAATTGGTTGCCTGCATTTACTGTAATATTTGCATGACTTTAGATCTCCACCTACTGATCTAGTGGCTGGCAGGAAATGTACATTTTGTACATTTCTAAATATACCTTGCCTGCAGAGATAATGGTTTATATTGTGATGTTAAGAAGGTTTTTATTTGCAAAAAACAAAGAGGTGTCACTTGCCAGTTCTGGAAGACATTGATTAGGCTGTTTATGTCATTCCTATTCAGAACTTATTATTTACAGCTTTCCTGTTTCCTTTCCTTTGTAGGAGATAATGATCTGTCTCTTGTAAACTGCTAAAAGTGTGCCTATTTTTCCTTTTTTAGGGAGTCTTGAAATACATTTTATAGAATGTAAGCATATTGAAATGGAATGTAAACAGTGTAAAATACAGCATATTAATCGGCTGTGATATCTGTCAATATAATCTTTAAATTAAGTAGTATATAAATATAGTTAGGGAAATGAAAATTGCAAATCCATTTTTCATTGTGGAATGCACATGCATCTGAATTTGAACCTGTAAGACATATATGCTCTACAATTAAATGTACTTACATTTTGGGTATTCTTCATTTGAAACATACTGTACATGTGCATATCTTTTTCCTACAGATCTTCAGCAAGGAAGGGTGGGTACACTGGCTAAATGGTTTCAGCTCCCAGAATACCCAAAACATACAACAGCCCTGTAAGTTCTGCAGAACCAGGTACTTGAGGGAGCATTTCAAATAAAGTACCAACAATTGTTTGACCATGTGCAGTAAAGAAATATCACATTTCTTGATGTTGGCTGTACTTCCAGCAGCAAAAAGGCAGGCTACAGTCTACTGGATTGTATACTCAGATGATATAAAAAAGGCAACGTTGGGGATATTCACATACTAAAATTAGAATAATTCTCTGTTACATTAAAGCTACCAGACATGATTAGGTATCTTATGCGTGTAATCTTGAAGCTGGGTCGAGGAAATAATGCTGGTGTAAAACACACATATTACCTGAATCACTTAGATTTTATTCTTGTGATACTGCCCATTTATTAGGAAAAGATGGTTTTGTTGTTTTTTAAATCATGATTATTACCCTGCTTATACTGCAGCCTCGTGGAATGGCTTCTTAGTCCCATATTAGACAACTAGTAATATAAACTATGAGAAATACTGACTGAGGACAAATTCAGCTGTAATTTTCAATAATTCAAGTCATCGTATTAGATAATTCTTTGAGTTTTTTTGAACCACTCTATTATATGAGCATTTATTTTGTCACCCTTACCTATTTAACTGACCTATACTGATAGTCTGTAGGCATGTCTACACGTGCATTACAGTGCATGAACTGCAATAGGTGCTAGTGTGCAGTAGAGTCAGTGCATGTTTTTTTACATTATGCTAATACACAGTATACTAATTCTACTGCACATTAGCCTGGCTTTCGCCATTTTGTGCTAATGCACAGTAGAATTAATCTACTGTGTTTCCAATGTCTCGTGTAGACATGTCCACCATTTTATATATGTCCTAGTAATGCCATTTTATCTCTCTCAAATACATCTATAATATGGGATAGTGTATGGTTATATGTATATATTTGAATAGGAGAAAAAATGGAATTAAGGCATATATAAAATAACACTCTCTATTAGTACATGTGGGTTACACAGACAAAAATGACAGAATAGATATAAATATATATTCTATTAAAGACAGATTTTATCATAATAGAATACGGAGAACTCCAACATCTCTAAGACTCATAGAAAAAGACATATAGGCTGGGGTTTTTTGACGAATAATTTAAATTTCCAGAAAAACAGCCAACTGTATTTTATAAGGCTTCTTTTTTGACACAGGAAAATCTTATAGTTTATAAGATACATATTAATAAGTGTTGTCCCCAGTGGGTTAATAGCACTTGACATATTCCTCCCGCTAGTCATAATGTCAAGATTCTCTGACATATCCAGTATCACAGGTTGCAACCTCTACATCTCGGGTCCAGTTCTGTGCTGGCCCCAGAATACTTCAGAATGGCAGTGGGATGTTGCTGAAGTGTTTTTCAATTCCCTTCTGCTCATGATACTACAGGAACATGGGTAAAGGAAAGGCCCTTAAGGTAGACTCCCTCATGCAAGGGAATTCCTAGGCTTGTAAACTGGTAATCTCCTATTACCTAGTGTGCTGCTAAGGTACCACAAACCCATCTGCAGGATCTCTCTAGAGCCCTGAGTTTCTCCTTGCTGTTCCACTGCTTGTATCAAGGAATGGAACAAGGTTTGCCCCAGGATAATTAATTATGACCACAGATGTCAGATCAAATGCCTTCATACCATACCCTACAGCTGGCAATCAGTCCCAGCTCCTGATAGTTTTCCTTGAGTTGTGAAAGAAATGTTAGGTTCCCTGTTCTGTCAAATGGGTTAGCTTGGAATATCACTCACCCAGAGATCACTTTTTATCATTAAGGAAACAAAAAAGCCAAATAATTTATTATATGGGAATAAAGAAGTTATACAAGAAAAGCTGACCATACGTTTGAAGACAGAACAAAGAGATAAGTTTGTTACTGTCTTATTTTACTACCACCTAGCCCCCACTCTGAGAGTCCTACCAATGCTTGCAGAGATTGGCCTACCTACTGATGCTGCCCCTGCCCACTGGGGACCTGGACTCCTCCAAAGCCTGAGAAAATCCAAAGACCCCTACTACTACCGTACAGGTATCCCCCTCAAATTTTCCCCCCACAATCTATCAGCATTGTCATCATTGCTCAAACATCCCAAAACCATCATGAAATGTCTCAACCTGGGATATCTGCATTCCTGTGGCTATTGGACCATATTTCACAGATGCTTTTTCTATTGAGGGCTGGTGGATTTTCCCATTTCAGTCAGACAAAGCCTTGGATGCCCATCCCATAAAGGATCTTTCTGTCTGTGATTGGTAGTGGCAATTGTCATTATGTTTTAGACGAGATACTTAGCAGTTTTGCCTACTACCTTTCTCTTAAGTTACTTTGACTAAAATATGCCCAAAATCATAGAAATATATACAGACAGCATAACATAACCTATACAGTGATAAAAGCAACATAAGAAGAAAGCATAACACTGGTTTAAAAGCAAGACCGTACACTCTATCAGTACAACACACACAAGATAATCTGTGTGTTTTTCTGACACACACAAAATCTGACACTCCATGAACCTCCCAAAATGTTGTGGGTGTTGTGACATAAGTGTATGATGTGACAGAATGTGACCTATTTGTTTATTCTAATAAAAAGTGGAACCGGAAATCTACCTAGCTAATACTGAAGGCATCTTACATTCTTGGTTATCCTAATTTTGGTTATCTGAACCCTTGAGTATCCAAGCAGCAACATTTTCTTACAGACTTATATCTGCTGCTTTTGTGCAACAGACTGTTCTCTTAAGCTTTATTTAATATGGTACTGCATCTCTCCTCTTAAGTTTGATACAGTACTATAATGTACCTGTTATTGTATATTGTCCCCATTTAAGCTTTATTTAATACAATAATCTATCTCCACTCTTAAATTTGTGACAGTAACTTGTAACTGCTTCATTTTTCCAAATGAATTCAGCTATGTAATGCTTGTCAGCAGCTGCTTTCCAAAGGGACTGGGATAATTGAGGATGTACACCAGCATCTAGAATTATGCAAATCATTGATAGCTCTGCATATGATCCAATGCATACAAGAGCATTTGGTTAGTCTCCAAGTCCGTGGTTTTCAAACTTCCTTACATCATGAAAACCTTTCATATCACTTCCTTTGCCCTGGGACCTCTACCCCATTCTAAAGACTGATGAAGAGCCAGTTAGAACATTGGGGTGCACCGCTTCTCAGCCTGCTCAGCTATTACCCCTACTCTCTTTGCAGAGCCTGTAGTGACCTAATGCAGAACCCCAGAGTTCTGCAAAACACTTTGAAAAACTGCTGCTCTAAGGGAATCTTTGCACATGCTCCAGCGGTGTGGGGTGGGGGAAGTGCTTTTATTAGAGCAACTCTTGGGAGTCTCTCTAGTTAAAGCACCTGCAACATCATGTGTATTCAGTGTCCTGAAGAGCAGATGTCCCACATGAATACAGCAGCTTAAGTGATTGAGGTCATCTGTCCAAACAATGTTATGGATTTCCAATATTTTATTTTGTTTGTATCAATGAAAACCAACTTTTTTACGAAGTGTGCCACAAATGAATTCCACATCCTTTTCAAGTGCCACTCCTTCCACTGCCCAATCTGCTTTCTGCTCCCAGCCCTAGATGCCACCTTGCTGCCTATCCTCTCCCCACTCTTCTACATGGCACACATGGGTTGCTTGTGCCACATATGGCACATGGGCTTCAGGTCAGCTAGCCTGGTTTTTATTTTAAAGATCTCACAGTTGTTTCTGACTCAAATGGAGAATCTGTTAAAATAATGCATTTGTGCTGGCTGAACATTCCAAAGGAAGCATGGTGTGCAAAAGCAGGGGAATAATATTAGCATAAATGGTAACAATTGGCTACATGTCTTTATAGAAAAGATTGGATCTAGTGGGAAGTTTTAAGGACTAGTTTGAGTCAGCTGCCAACCTGAGCTGGAATAACCCCAGACCCTGCCACAGTCCCTACCCCAACCACATACCCCACTTTAGACTCCTCCTTTTCTTTGTTCAGTTTAGTTGTGCTGCAAAAAAGGAAGTTTTCCTTTGCATCACAAGATCAGAACTAGTACAATATTATGCCTGTGTAAGAGTAACATAGTGTATATGTTTCAGTACCTTGTGATTGTTCATCAATGGAATTAAAGCTGATTTATTAACCTTAAATTTTACTTCCCATAATTTATTTTGTTGGGGGGAGGGCAGGGCATTAAATTTAACTTTGAGTTTCTATGTATTCCAAAGTGTGTGTGTTTTTAAAGGGAACCACAACAGTGCCTGAACAAACAGGGTTTTTTTCCTGTTGAGTATGGATCTGCATTAATTTTAACATTATTTTTGCATAGGTTTAAATCAATGTTCAGAGATTCTGCTGGAGCATAAAAGCTGTACCAGGATTCCATGAAATTATAATCTTGATGCAAAATTACTGTATTTTTTTCCCATATATCCTGTGGGGTATACACGATTTTACAAAAAAAATGGATGTGTGCAGGCTATATGGGGGTGTGGGCTATCCACGGACTTTTTTTCTGCAGGGGCTGGGGCTAAGGCCGACTGCGCCACCTCCCCTCTGGGCCCAGGCAGGCCAGGCTGCACCACCGATGCCGTGGGGGCTGGGGCCAGAGCAGACTGAGCTGCCTCCCCACTGGGCCCAGGCAGGCCGGTCTGCACCGCCGCTGCTGCTACCACGGGGGCCGGGCTGGGGCCTGGGCTGTGGCTGGCTTTGCTGCCTCCCCACTGGGCCTGGGCAGGCCAGGCTGTGCCGCCACCACCACGGGGGCCGGGGCTGGGCTGTGCTGCTACAGCCGCTGGGCCCAGGCAGGCTGGGCTGCACCACTGCCACTGTGGGGGCTGGGCTGAGCCGCCCCCCTCCTGGGCCAGGGCAGGCCGGGCTGCGCTGCCACTGCTGCAGGGGCTGGGGCGGGCTGTGCCACTGCCACCGCCACTGCGGGGGCCAGGGCGGGCCAGGCTGCGCTGCCTCCCCACATATATGGGGCCTCTCCCTCTGTCTCCTTCTCTCCCGGGGGCACCGCCGCCGTGGCCGTCACCTGCCGGGGCATGTAGTGGATACCCAGCGGTGCCTCTGGGGCCCAGCGGGGAGGCACCGCTTGGCTTGGAGTCCTCGCCCAGGGGTGCGAGAAATACAAGGGGGTGCGGGGAATACACGGGTGCCAGGTATGCATGGATTATTTTTCGAAAATGCAATTTTCCGCGGGTTATACATGGGTGCAGGTTATACCCGCGTGCGGGGTATATGCGTGAAAATATGGTATACTGGGCAAGGCTCTCTGACCTGTGTTAATACAAGAGGTTAGGCTCTGCATCATCATGCCCTAGCACTATGCCAAAACCTATGCTGAATTAAACATGGCTTGGGTTAGGAAGAGAGAGGTGTCACTCTCCTATCATATGCCAGACACCAAGGTCTGTTTAGATACATAATGATGGTTTAATATTGTCACAGTGGGAACTGGACTTTTTGAAAAGTCCCCTGTCCAAGTCTGACCTGTTCTTGTTTCAGCTCAGAAAGCACTTTAGGAATTGTAGCTCTCAGGATTCATTGGAGCTGTATGCTGGGCTGCCATACATTCTGGACAAGGGAAATGAAAGATGTAGAGAGACTAGAAACCACTGGTGGGTCTTTGTGGGACAGGTCTCATTTTCACAGAAATGGCAAAAATAGAGGTATCATGTCTGGGAAAAGAGAAACTATGAGCAGAACTTCCATAAAGAAAGGAGCAGGAGGAGTTATGTAAAGAGGTCGCCCACTTCACCCTCCACCCAAGTGGGAGTTCATCATGATCCTGAGGTAAACTCAGGGTTTAATAGGTCAAGGGCCTTTATTTGAGCCCTTTGATGTTTATGCATCAGCAACCTGGAGAAAGAGCAAGGAAACAAGCCCAGCAAGGAAGAGGCTTCTTTTGCTGAAATCTCATGGCTGGGTCACCTGCTTGATGATTTTTAGTCCTTTCTGTACCCCTTCACAAAGGATAAAGGCTAGAAAGAGTGCCTGGCTAACCCCAAAGAGAAACTGAAGATGGAGACACATGGCCAGAGAACCAGATAAGAAATCCAGGCAGATATCCAATTGTTGTGTGATTTGCAAAGGTTCTGAGTAACTTGTAGCTCCCTTTGATGTTAATGGAATTGCTCATCTTGGCTTTATGGATCAGCTGTGAACTGAAAGCCCTTCAGTTTTGAGTTCACTTCTCTTTTAGTTCCCCTTCAGTGTAGGGCAACACATTACTTACCTTTGTTAAAGCTATACACTTGCAGTTAGAAAATACAGGTTAAATATTTTAAAAGCAATATATTTTTGTATTCTTAATTGCAGTTTTAACTTCATAATGTGCTGTAAGTAATTAAAGAAATGTCAATGTAACTTGTAGTAACTTATGGTCAGAAACAATTATAATACATGGGTGGCTGTTGGGTTTGTGTTGGTATTGTATAATGTGTAACACAGACTGGTGCCAGGGGTGGCTGTAACACTCCCTGGGGACCACAACACCCCTGCTCTGCCCTTGCTTCTCAGCCTTGTTCCCCTTCATCTCTCTTGACACATCTTGTTATTCTATCCTTGGAAAGAGAGGCTGCCCCAGGGATCCCTGGCCCCATGGTGCTATTCAGGCATCACTACTCAGTGCTTTAAGGGATTATTACATGGCTCCAACTGCCCCTTACACCACATCCATCCCTTTGAAAATGTTACTGATCATACTCAATGTCCCATCTGGTAAGCCTTTGCCCCCGGAGGCATCCCCACATCCCAGGTCCCTCTGTCATGCCCATTAAATCTGTGACTCAGGCCTCTGGCTCTTTAACTGTCCTTTATTCCTTAACTATATTAAACTCCCCAGGGCTTCCCAGTGCCTCAGGTTGCACTGGCAGATTTTATTCTGAGTGGAATATCACCCTTTGTTTACTTTTTGGAAAAGGTAGGAAATGCTCAACATTCTTCAAGGACTGCCCGCTAATTGTGATTTGGGAGGGGCGGGAGGGAGGGAGGAGGCAAAGCTGGATGGCATAGAGCAGGTTGGTAAAGTATCTTGGTTTTCATTAAGTTTATAGTGAGTCCAAGCACTCCAAGCACCTGGAGCTCTCCAATTGAGTGGGCACACATGATAATTGTCAGAGTAGTAAAGATCAGCAATAGAGGTGTTAGTTATCTTGGATCTAGAACATAACTGGATGATGTGAAAGAGATTCCCATCCATGTAATATTGGATGCTGACTCAGATGGAACCTATAAGCAATTAGATGTGAAATAGCTGTGATATAGATGGGGAAGAAAGTGTTGGTGCAATCACACATTCTTGTATCAAGTTGTGGCCTTGAGCCTGGGGCCTCAGCCTGTCACCTCAGTAGCATACTGGGGCAGACATGGGTAGACAGAACCCTCCAGTTCTAGCCACACACCCACTCACTGTCCCCAGAGTGACCAGTCACAGTCAGTTGACCCTTCACCCCTTCCAGTATAAAACCCTGACCCAGAAGAGGAAGTGTCCAGGCAACAAGACTCAACTTCATATCTAGGTTGCTGCATCCTTGGCTCATGCTATTACTGGCTTTCTGACAGATTCTCTGGATACTCAACCCAGCTTGCCCACAGATCCCAAGTATGGCCCAACTCTTTGACTCCCTGACCCAGGCTCGGGGGGGCCCAAGCTAGGCTACCCACAGCCCAGCATGACACCATGCTTAATTTTAGTTCTAATGATGAAAGGGTCAGATTCCAAACCAATGCTTAGGATGTTTTGCTGTGCCTGTTGAATGGGTGTGACACCTGAAAGCCATGGAATATTACCACCACTGATGTCTTCAGAAAATTGTCCATATCAACTGGAAGGGCAGAAGACAACATGCCAGTGTTCTGGCTCAGGCAGAGACTACCAGCACTGAAGCCATGTTTATATGGTACCAGCTCCACTGAACGTGACATGACTTAAGGGTGCCTGACAACTGACTCCTGAAACAGGTCCTATACTCCCAACTCACTAATGGTCACCACTGTAAAGTTAGGCAAAAGAGATTCAAGGACCCCCTGAAGGCCAAATCTGAAGAAATATTAACATCAATACCTGGGAGATTGAGCACTGAATTGTCCTCAGTGGCACCGTGAAATATGACAAGACTTCTACCATATCAAGCAAACTCACCTCACCTTGGAGGCAAACAATTTAGAAAGACAAGGGAAGCGCTGTGATACAAGAACATCAGGATCAACTTCTTCCTTCTGGAACTGTAGGCCATATCTTCAGTCAAACATGCAAATCACAGACTGGCCTCTTCAGTCATCTCTGGACTCACTGATCACTCCTTTCTTTTTTTACTGAAAGATTGTCATCCTCATATCAAGGGACTGCTGATGAGATGAGATGAGACTATTTGAAACAGCCTTTGGAAAAATTCCAAATGTCTATATTGACTGTTGATTTGAATTGCCGTCCTGAAGCAAGGTACTTTAAGTTTTTAGTGATTGCAACATGTTAAGTGGTGTCATCTACAGGAATAATTTAGATCTGGCCCTTAGATACTTTAATGCCTAGTATTGCCATAGGACTTAAGTGCCTTACAGGTAAAAATGGGGAACAGGAATTGAATCAGCACATGGTTGAAAGCATCACTGATAGTCAATAGCAAAGCAAGAAGTTGAACCCAGGTATCTAGTGTTCCTGAGGAAAGCTTAAAACCATCAGTCCTCCCCTGTTTAAGGTAAACTGGCCAGAATATGAGGTGGTGTGGGAAAGAAAGAACTGAAAATTCAGTGCAAAAGGAAGAAGGGATATTTAATTTAAGAAAATCACATGACTTCCAAGGATCATGGATCCTCCATTTATACGTTTCTAGGGCACAGACAGAAGTGACAATTTTCACCTGATCTGGCCACATAAAGGAGTTTATAGCTGTGACTAAACACATGTGCATGGCTGAAGATAGCTTGAAAAATGGCCAATTGGGTGAAAATCTGACCCCTCTTTGTGTGAGGTATCAAATGAAGACATTTAAAAATGTAGCATCTTCTGTAATTTGTATCTTCAGAGCTCCCAGCCTGTTGTTGTTTTCAGAATGGGAGGGGGGGAAATGGAGCAGAGGGAGTTCAGTCTTGGGTTTTTTCAGCCCCTGACCCCCAGAGGGTGGGGCAGGTGTATTGGAGCCCCTCCATCCCGCCGAGGGAGGGTTCCATTTCACCCACCCCACCCTTCAGCACCACATATTCATAGATTCACAAAAGTTTAGGGCTAGAAGGGACCTTGTGAGATCATTGTGTCCAGCCCCTCTGCTCTGGGCAGAAAAGACTTCGGGGATCATCGAGTCATCGAGATGACTTTGGCTAGTTCATTCAGCACTCTCTGATGGAGTTCATCCAGTCCTGCAGACTTATAGATATACACCTGTTTTTTTCACCAGCACTGCATTGACTGTTGATAGGTGATCATCCCTACTGTGACTATTCTGTGTCATATTTCCATTTGGCAGGCTATCACGCTTAGACTTGTGGAATACAGATGCAAATTACTCATTCAGGAGTTGTTTTTTCCTTGGTGTTGGTGATCAGATGTCCAGATGCATTGAGCAGTGGTACCACATTCCCACTGGTTTTCCTCTGGTTACCTACATACTTATAGAAGGACTTCTTACTGTCCTTGATTTTGGTTGTTAACCTGAATTTGGTCACCATCTTTGCTTTTCTAATATGCCCCCTACAGTTGTGGGCCTATCTTACGTAGTTGTCCTTGGGGCCTATTCCTAGTTTCCATTGTTGATGTACCAGGGCAAGGAGTGACCCTGTTTCTAAAAGAATAGGAAGTTACGTCACAGGCGGGGGCATGTAGTGGATACCCAGCGGTGCCTCTGGGGCCCAGCGGGGAGGCACCGCTTGGCTTGGAGTCCTCGCCCAGGGGTGCGAGAAATACAAGGGGGTGCGGGGAATACACGGGTGCCAGGTATGCATGGATTATTTTTCGAAAATGCAATTTTCCGCGGGTTATACATGGGTGCAGGTTATACCCGCGTGCGGGGTATATGCGTGAAAATATGGTATACTGGGCAAGGCTCTCTGACCTGTGTTAATACAAGAGGTTAGGCTCTGCATCATCATGCCCTAGCACTATGCCAAAACCTATGCTGAATTAAACATGGCTTGGGTTAGGAAGAGAGAGGTGTCACTCTCCTATCATATGCCAGACACCAAGGTCTGTTTAGATACATAATGATGGTTTAATATTGTCACAGTGGGAACTGGACTTTTTGAAAAGTCCCCTGTCCAAGTCTGACCTGTTCTTGTTTCAGCTCAGAAAGCACTTTAGGAATTGTAGCTCTCAGGATTCATTGGAGCTGTATGCTGGGCTGCCATACATTCTGGACAAGGGAAATGAAAGATGTAGAGAGACTAGAAACCACTGGTGGGTCTTTGTGGGACAGGTCTCATTTTCACAGAAATGGCAAAAATAGAGGTATCATGTCTGGGAAAAGAGAAACTATGAGCAGAACTTCCATAAAGAAAGGAGCAGGAGGAGTTATGTAAAGAGGTCGCCCACTTCACCCTCCACCCAAGTGGGAGTTCATCATGATCCTGAGGTAAACTCAGGGTTTAATAGGTCAAGGGCCTTTATTTGAGCCCTTTGATGTTTATGCATCAGCAACCTGGAGAAAGAGCAAGGAAACAAGCCCAGCAAGGAAGAGGCTTCTTTTGCTGAAATCTCATGGCTGGGTCACCTGCTTGATGATTTTTAGTCCTTTCTGTACCCCTTCACAAAGGATAAAGGCTAGAAAGAGTGCCTGGCTAACCCCAAAGAGAAACTGAAGATGGAGACACATGGCCAGAGAACCAGATAAGAAATCCAGGCAGATATCCAATTGTTGTGTGATTTGCAAAGGTTCTGAGTAACTTGTAGCTCCCTTTGATGTTAATGGAATTGCTCATCTTGGCTTTATGGATCAGCTGTGAACTGAAAGCCCTTCAGTTTTGAGTTCACTTCTCTTTTAGTTCCCCTTCAGTGTAGGGCAACACATTACTTACCTTTGTTAAAGCTATACACTTGCAGTTAGAAAATACAGGTTAAATATTTTAAAAGCAATATATTTTTGTATTCTTAATTGCAGTTTTAACTTCATAATGTGCTGTAAGTAATTAAAGAAATGTCAATGTAACTTGTAGTAACTTATGGTCAGAAACAATTATAATACATGGGTGGCTGTTGGGTTTGTGTTGGTATTGTATAATGTGTAACACAGACTGGTGCCAGGGGTGGCTGTAACACTCCCTGGGGACCACAACACCCCTGCTCTGCCCTTGCTTCTCAGCCTTGTTCCCCTTCATCTCTCTTGACACATCTTGTTATTCTATCCTTGGAAAGAGAGGCTGCCCCAGGGATCCCTGGCCCCATGGTGCTATTCAGGCATCACTACTCAGTGCTTTAAGGGATTATTACATGGCTCCAACTGCCCCTTACACCACATCCATCCCTTTGAAAATGTTACTGATCATACTCAATGTCCCATCTGGTAAGCCTTTGCCCCCGGAGGCATCCCCACATCCCAGGTCCCTCTGTCATGCCCATTAAATCTGTGACTCAGGCCTCTGGCTCTTTAACTGTCCTTTATTCCTTAACTATATTAAACTCCCCAGGGCTTCCCAGTGCCTCAGGTTGCACTGGCAGATTTTATTCTGAGTGGAATATCACCCTTTGTTTACTTTTTGGAAAAGGTAGGAAATGCTCAACATTCTTCAAGGACTGCCCGCTAATTGTGATTTGGGAGGGGCGGGAGGGAGGGAGGAGGCAAAGCTGGATGGCATAGAGCAGGTTGGTAAAGTATCTTGGTTTTCATTAAGTTTATAGTGAGTCCAAGCACTCCAAGCACCTGGAGCTCTCCAATTGAGTGGGCACACATGATAATTGTCAGAGTAGTAAAGATCAGCAATAGAGGTGTTAGTTATCTTGGATCTAGAACATAACTGGATGATGTGAAAGAGATTCCCATCCATGTAATATTGGATGCTGACTCAGATGGAACCTATAAGCAATTAGATGTGAAATAGCTGTGATATAGATGGGGAAGAAAGTGTTGGTGCAATCACACATTCTTGTATCAAGTTGTGGCCTTGAGCCTGGGGCCTCAGCCTGTCACCTCAGTAGCATACTGGGGCAGACATGGGTAGACAGAACCCTCCAGTTCTAGCCACACACCCACTCACTGTCCCCAGAGTGACCAGTCACAGTCAGTTGACCCTTCACCCCTTCCAGTATAAAACCCTGACCCAGAAGAGGAAGTGTCCAGGCAACAAGACTCAACTTCATATCTAGGTTGCTGCATCCTTGGCTCATGCTATTACTGGCTTTCTGACAGATTCTCTGGATACTCAACCCAGCTTGCCCACAGATCCCAAGTATGGCCCAACTCTTTGACTCCCTGACCCAGGCTCGGGGGGGCCCAAGCTAGGCTACCCACAGCCCAGCATGACACCATGCTTAATTTTAGTTCTAATGATGAAAGGGTCAGATTCCAAACCAATGCTTAGGATGTTTTGCTGTGCCTGTTGAATGGGTGTGACACCTGAAAGCCATGGAATATTACCACCACTGATGTCTTCAGAAAATTGTCCATATCAACTGGAAGGGCAGAAGACAACATGCCAGTGTTCTGGCTCAGGCAGAGACTACCAGCACTGAAGCCATGTTTATATGGTACCAGCTCCACTGAACGTGACATGACTTAAGGGTGCCTGACAACTGACTCCTGAAACAGGTCCTATACTCCCAACTCACTAATGGTCACCACTGTAAAGTTAGGCAAAAGAGATTCAAGGACCCCCTGAAGGCCAAATCTGAAGAAATATTAACATCAATACCTGGGAGATTGAGCACTGAATTGTCCTCAGTGGCACCGTGAAATATGACAAGACTTCTACCATATCAAGCAAACTCACCTCACCTTGGAGGCAAACAATTTAGAAAGACAAGGGAAGCGCTGTGATACAAGAACATCAGGATCAACTTCTTCCTTCTGGAACTGTAGGCCATATCTTCAGTCAAACATGCAAATCACAGACTGGCCTCTTCAGTCATCTCTGGACTCACTGATCACTCCTTTCTTTTTTTACTGAAAGATTGTCATCCTCATATCAAGGGACTGCTGATGAGATGAGATGAGACTATTTGAAACAGCCTTTGGAAAAATTCCAAATGTCTATATTGACTGTTGATTTGAATTGCCGTCCTGAAGCAAGGTACTTTAAGTTTTTAGTGATTGCAACATGTTAAGTGGTGTCATCTACAGGAATAATTTAGATCTGGCCCTTAGATACTTTAATGCCTAGTATTGCCATAGGACTTAAGTGCCTTACAGGTAAAAATGGGGAACAGGAATTGAATCAGCACATGGTTGAAAGCATCACTGATAGTCAATAGCAAAGCAAGAAGTTGAACCCAGGTATCTAGTGTTCCTGAGGAAAGCTTAAAACCATCAGTCCTCCCCTGTTTAAGGTAAACTGGCCAGAATATGAGGTGGTGTGGGAAAGAAAGAACTGAAAATTCAGTGCAAAAGGAAGAAGGGATATTTAATTTAAGAAAATCACATGACTTCCAAGGATCATGGATCCTCCATTTATACGTTTCTAGGGCACAGACAGAAGTGACAATTTTCACCTGATCTGGCCACATAAAGGAGTTTATAGCTGTGACTAAACACATGTGCATGGCTGAAGATAGCTTGAAAAATGGCCAATTGGGTGAAAATCTGACCCCTCTTTGTGTGAGGTATCAAATGAAGACATTTAAAAATGTAGCATCTTCTGTAATTTGTATCTTCAGAGCTCCCAGCCTGTTGTTGTTTTCAGAATGGGAGGGGGGGAAATGGAGCAGAGGGAGTTCAGTCTTGGGTTTTTTCAGCCCCTGACCCCCAGAGGGTGGGGCAGGTGTATTGGAGCCCCTCCATCCCGCCGAGGGAGGGTTCCATTTCACCCACCCCACCCTTCAGCACCACATATTCATAGATTCACAAAAGTTTAGGGCTAGAAGGGACCTTGTGAGATCATTGTGTCCAGCCCCTCTGCTCTGGGCAGAAAAGACTTCGGGGATCATCGAGTCATCGAGATGACTTTGGCTAGTTCATTCAGCACTCTCTGATGGAGTTCATCCAGTCCTGCAGACTTATAGATATACACCTGTTTTTTTCACCAGCACTGCATTGACTGTTGATAGGTGATCATCCCTACTGTGACTATTCTGTGTCATATTTCCATTTGGCAGGCTATCACGCTTAGACTTGTGGAATACAGATGCAAATTACTCATTCAGGAGTTGTTTTTTCCTTGGTGTTGGTGATCAGATGTCCAGATGCATTGAGCAGTGGTACCACATTCCCACTGGTTTTCCTCTGGTTACCTACATACTTATAGAAGGACTTCTTACTGTCCTTGATTTTGGTTGTTAACCTGAATTTGGTCACCATCTTTGCTTTTCTAATATGCCCCCTACAGTTGTGGGCCTATCTTACGTAGTTGTCCTTGGGGCCTATTCCTAGTTTCCATTGTTGATGTACCAGGGCAAGGAGTGACCCTGTTTCTAAAAGAATAGGAAGTTACTGACTCAGGAAGAGCAGCAGGAAAGGGAGCCAGGTCAAAGACAGCGCAAAGGTAATCACTTACTAGACACTGCTGGGGAAACTCACACACCAGATAGAGATCGACACTTAAGTGGTGGTCGGTAGCAGTAAAAAGAAGGCAGTGGGGGCTGTGCATTGTCCCCTGGGACATTACATAAGACCAGAGAAATGACAAGGGAGAAAAAGGAGTACTAAGCTTTGTAAAGCCAAAGGAGCACCCCAACCTCAAAAACGGACTGACCGGGTGATGGTATAACTGCGGTGGGACCAGACACAGAGAAGCAAGGCAGGTGAGCCTCAAAGGGAGGTCATTCATACATTCATAGATTGTAGAGTCAGAAGGGACCACAATGGATCATCGTGTTCGACCCCCTGCCCCGGCAGGAAAGAGGACCAAGGTCAGATGACCCCAGCCAGGTGACTATCAAGCCTCTTCTTGAAGACCTCCAAAGTAGGTGATAGTACTACCTCTCTTGGAAGCCCATTCCAGATTCTGGCCATCCTTACTGTAAAAAAATTCTTCCAAATATCTAGCTTAAATCTACTCTCCACTAGTTTGCACCCGTTATTCATAGTTACTCCCTGGGGTGCTCTGGTAAATAATGCATCACCAGTTCCCTGCTGTCCCACCCCCCCCCCCCCCACAAGAACTCGCTGCCCCCCCCCCCCCCCCCCCGATAAACTTATAGGCTGCTACAGGGTCTCCCCTCAGATGTCTCTTGTGAAGGCTGGAGAGACCCAGATCTCTCAACCTCCCCTTGTAGGGTTTTTCACAGAGGCCACTAATCATGCAAGTACCCTTCTCTGAACCTTCCTCAGATTCTTCACATCCCTCTTGAAGTGTGGTGCCTAAAACTGGACACAGTACTCCAACTGCACCCTGACCAATGCCACATAGAGGGGGAGTATCGCTTCCCTCCAGCTGTTGATCATGCATCTGCTAATACACAACAAGGTGAGATTGGCCTTGTTGATGGCCTCATTACACTGCCAGCTCATGTTCATCTTGGAGTCAACTATGACTCCAAGATCTCTCTTAGCCTTTGAGCTGCTGAGGAGGTCATCCCCCAACCTATAGGTGTGCTGGGTGTTCCTCCTTCCTAGGTGGAGTACCTTACATTTATCTTTGTTGAATTGCATCCTATTTTGTTCTGCCTATTGATCCACCCTGTCCAGGTCAGCCTGTATGTGCTCCCTGGACTCCGGTGTGTTAACTTTGCCCCATAACTTGGTATCATCTGCGAACTTGGAGACGGTGCTCTCCGCACCCTCATCCAAATTGCTGATTAAGATATTAAATAACACCGATCCAAGGACCGAACCCTGCGGGACCCCACTTCCCACCTCCTTCCAGGCCGAGAACGACCCGTCCACTGCCCACTCTCTGGGTGCAGTCCCTAAGCCTGTTGGCCACCCACCTGACTGTGTAGGTGTCCACTCTACAGCCTGCTAGTTCCCTATGAGAATAGGATGTGAAACTGTATCGAAGGCCTTCCTAAAATCCAGGTAGATGACATCAGCCTCAATTCCTCTGTCAAGGAGGTGTGTGACCTGGTCATAAAAGGCTCTAAGGTTTGTCAAGCAGGCTCTACCTGTGATGAACCCATGCTGATTTCCTTTCAGCATCATTTCCCCTGCTGGGCCTGCACAAATGTGTACTTTGATGATTTTTTCCGGTATTTTCCCAGGCATAGAGGTAAGACTGACTGGCCTACAGTTACCCAGTTCATCCCTTCTCCCCTTCTTAAAAATGGGCACCACATTGGCCCTTTTCCAGGCCTCAGGGATCTGGCCAGAGCACCACGAGTGCTCAAACAGCCATTCCAGTGGCTCAGCTATGACATCCTTCAGCAACCGTGGATGGAAGTCATCCAGGCCGGCTGACTTGTACCCATCCAGCCCTTCCAAGTGCTCCTTAACTAATTCAGCACTAACCTTTGGTGATCTGGTGCCTTTTGGAAATCTGTCTATGCTCAAGATGGGGGAATTGTCTTGGTTAGTACTTAGGAATACTGAAGCGAAGAACTCATTGAAGAGCTCCACCTTTTTCCCTGCATCAACCACCAACTGTCCTGATTTGTCCTGCAGGGGCCTTACGTTACTCTGTGCTTTCCTTTTGCTATATATCTGTAGAAGGGCTTTTTATTGTCCTTAATTGTTGAAGCCAGCCTAAGCTCCAGCCCTGCCTTGGCCTGCCTAACTGATTCCCTGCAATAGCGTGCCAGGGTGGTGTATGCCTCCTTGGTGGCTGCCTCCTGCTTCCACTGCCTATACATCTCTTTCTTTGCCCCCAGTCTTTTCTGGAGTTCCTTGTTCAGCCAAGGGGGATTTTTTGTCCCTTACCCCCTTTCTTGCATAAGGGGATAGACTCCTTTTGTGTCCCAAGAATCACTCCCTTGAGAAACCTCCAACCCTCCTGGACCCCCATATGCTCAATGCTCTTGAGTTCTGCCACCTCACTAACTGATCTTCTAAGTTTACTAAAGTTGGCCCTTCTAAAGTCTAACACTTTAGCCTCACTGGATATTTTTCTCACCCTTCACTGGATAGTGAACTCTACTAACTGATGGTCACTATCTCCCAGGTTACTGTGTACTCGCAGGTCCCCATGAGATCATCCCCTGTTGCTAAGACCAGGTCTAGCAAGGTGCTACCCCTGGTGGGACTGGACACCACCTGGTTTAGGTGGAGGTCCTGCACACAGTGTAAGAACCTCCATGAGTGGCTTGTTTTGGCCGTCTGTTCCTCCCAGCAGAAGTCCAGGTAATTTAGATCCCCCATGACCACTGCCTCCCTCATCTGTATGGCATCTGGGAGCTGCCTGGAGAATACCTCGTGTAGCTCATCATCCTGGTGAGCAGGTCTGTAGTAGACCCTCACTACCAAGTCCTTTTCCCTGCCCCCTCCTGGATCTTGACCCACAATGCCTTGGTATTCCCCTCCTCTACCCCTGCCTTGGTGATGGAAGATGTGTGCTGCTCCTTAACATAGAGAGCTACACCCCCACCTTTTTTCCCCACTCTATACAACCTGTACCCCTCAATACCTACCACCCAGTCATGCGTAGAATCCCACCATGGTTCAGTTCATCAACCACTGGTTCCCCGTTCCCCATCGAACCTGGTTTAAAGCTCTTCAGAGGAGATCAGCCAACCTTTGTTAATCAACCCCAACCTGGCCACAGTTGGTAAGCCTTCCCTTTCTTTTCCAGAAGATCTGTGACTTCCCTATTGAGCCAAAATGGCCTCCCGGCCCCTGTGCCAAATTTTCTGCATACAGGTATGGACAACTTCTGTGCACTGGGGATCATGTCCTTGAGGAGTGACTACTCTTCATCCACGCTCTTTTCCTGTGGTCCATGGTCCCATATGGCATTAATCACTAAAGTCCTTAGTCTGATGTCAGCTTTTTTAAATTCAAGAATTTGTACCTTACTGACAGCTTTCCCAGCCCTATGCCAGACAGTGAAAATGATAGTGTCATGGTCACTGTTGCCTAGGTTATCCTCTATTGTCAGATCACTCACCAGGTTGTTCTCCTTGGCCAAAACTAAATCTAGGAGTGTGTTTCCTCTGCTTGGCCTGTATACTTCCTGAGACGGACAGGTAGATCTTATCAATACAAGCCAGGAATCTATGCGACTGGACAGATCTATCCAAGTTTTCTTCCCAGAAAATGTCTGGGTAGTTAAAGTCACCCATGATTACCATATCCCATGGTCTCACAGCCTTTTGCAGTTCTCTGGAGAATTCCAGATCTAGCTTCTCATCTGGATTTGGTGGTCTAATATATTCCTACAGTTAGGTCCCTTTTGCTGTGTCCCCCCTGTATCTTGATCCAGAGGGTCTACAGTACCAATTTTGGCTTCCAAGGAGATGTACTGCTCCTTTACACATACAGCTACACCTCCACCCTTTTCCCCTATGTGATCCCTCCTATGCAGGGTGTAGCCCTCTATAACTATGGTCCAATTGTCGGTAGAGTTCCACTAGGTCTCTGTTATCCCTATGATATCGTAGTCCCTGCTGGAAAGCAGGAGGGCCAGTTCCTCCTGTTTGTTCCCCATGTTCCTGGCATTTGTGTACAAGCATTTGAGCCCTCCACTGGAGGTCCTTGGTTTTCTGTCATGTTGAGGGAGCTCCATTCCCTCAGCCCATGATGTAGTGTCCTTCCTGCCATCGCCTGTTGTAATGGTTGTTTGTTTGTTGGCCCCTGGGCTTGCTCTGCTCATGGGGGACACCCCCATCTCCCAGAAATCTCCGTTTAAAGCCCTGTCCAGGAGGTCCACCATCACAGCTGAGAAAAGAGCCTTCCCCTTTGGTGTGAGGTGGATACCATCCCTTCCCATAAGACGTCTGTCTCTGAAGTGCATGCTGTGGTCAAGGAAGCCAAAACCCTCTTGGTAGCACCGTTGCTGGAGCCTTCAGTTCACCTCTTTGACACATCCATCTCTCCTAGGCCCACAGCCAACAACCGGGAGGACAGAGGAGAAAACTACCTATGACAAGAGACAAACTCCCAGGCCCAGTCACAGTGCAGGCCTGCCTGCCTGCCTTTGGGCAAGCCGCCCACCTTACTCACCTGCCACACCTTGTTGCTAAGTAATTGTGATGTTAATTAGGCAGGAGGCTGCCCTTTGAGCACCCTGCTGTTCACGGCCAGTAAACACATGACTCCTACCTCCCCCATCATGTCCCATGCCTCACAGATGACATACTTGTGCTTGGTCAATACTTTGGCTTGAGGCCTAAGGGGTTGGGTTCATTTGTAGTATGGCAGAGCACCAGTGGGGTGCTTGCCACTTAGGGGCTATTGCAGACTCTGAGTGAGCCCGCTTTGTGAGCAGCAGGGAAAAGCCTCCCCCAGGAACCATTGTAAGGGGAAAGGTGGGTGGCAGAGCACCTTTGGTGTCTGCCACTTTAAGGAGGAGAGCAGGTAGCAGGCAGGTGCAAGCCAGCCCTGATGAAGCAGCCATTTTAAGATCCTGGCTCTCAGGGCTGGGGCAGCAGTTTGCCAAACTTAGTGAAGTGTTAGGCCTCTCATTCTGCCCTCTTCAGGACCTCACACATACAGCCCTGCCCTCACTGAGGCCTGCTCTCACACATACAGCCCTGCTTTCACTCTGTTTGCTCTCACCAGGCCTCTCACACTCATGCCCTTTACTGGGACTCATTCACAGCATCCCGCTCCCTTGAGTGACCATGTAGGTCATCAGGCTTGTCCCTGTACTTCTTGGCTTGCCCTGGCACAGCCTTTTGGGCCTTTCCCATGACCCTCAACTGCACAGTGACCAAGAAATTCATCAAACACTGGGCTAACTCCACCCGTGGCCCCTCACTGGGTAACACAACCCACAGTTCCCTAATTGGGCCACTATTCATATTGGGCTCAGGTGCCTCCAGTTGGGTGTGCCTGGCCCCACTACTCTCCAGGGTCTTCTACCCCTACAGGCTCAGGTGCCTCCAGTTGGGCATGCCTGGGCCCACTTCCCACTCTGGGCTCAGGTGCCCCTTAACAGGCATGCCTGGCCCTACCTTCCTCCAGTGTTGCAAACCCACCGCATGGTAGGTGCTGGGGTTAAAGTGCCCCTACCCGCTGTTCACTGGGGAGGTAACTGGCCTGGCATTTCTTGGGGGCTCCCTGGCATTTCTTGGGGACATCACAAGGAGTCCTACCAAGCCACCCTTCCTTGGCAGGGTGCAGTTTCAGGTCATACCCAGGACCAGGAGGCTCCTGCCATCCCCATAGCTCTTGCTTTTAACTCCAAGATGTTCCCTGAGCAGCAGCACCTCTTTGTGGTGTTGCTCCCTCAGCTGCAGGCAGCAAACTGCTGCCCCAGCCCTGAGAGCCAGGATCTTAAAATGGCTGCTTCATCAGGGCTGGCTTGCACCTGCCTGCTACCTGCTCTCCTCCTCAAAGTGGCAGACACCAAAGGTGCTCTGCCACCCACCTTTCCCCTTACAATGGTTCCTGGGGGAGGCTTTTCCCTGCTGCTCACAAAGCAGGCTCACTCAGAGCCTGCAACAACCCCTAAGTGGCAAGCACCCCACTGGTGCTCTGCCATACTACAAATGAACCCAACTCCTTAGGCCCAGGCCCCAGAGCCCTGTAGTCACTCATGACCTGGCCACGATTGCTCCAAGCCATGTCATTCATTCAGCTGGGGAACTGCAAGAATAAGCTTCCTCCACTGCTTTTCCCCACTCCCATTCTGAAAACAGCTAGCACAGGCAGAGAGCTGTGGCTGTTGCTATGGGAACCTGGCTGCAGGCTTCCACCCCTCAGCTAGATTCCCCTCCCTCCTGGAACCAACCACGCACTTCTGTTTGGTCTGGGGTAATGTGGCAACTCAGAACACCTTGCAGAAAGCATTCTGAGTTACAGCTGGGAGCTCTACTTCTGTCTGCACCCCTAGGTAACTAGGAATTCTAACTGAACTAATGAAAAAACGGGGGGGGGGGGGG
>NW_005842012.1:179755-187070 GCF_000455745.1 Alligator sinensis | reverse complement strand
GGGGGAGAAGAGACTATGCTATCTTGTCGCAGAAAGGGAAAAAAGGGGCACATTACTGGATTAGGGCATTTTGCTGTCCTACCAGATTGCTCTGATAGTCACCAAACCAAGAGAGGTGCTAAGTGAGCATACAAGGATGGAAAGTCAAAGTGGAGAAGTGGAGGATAGCAGTACAACGCTATTTCTTTATATTTTTCATTTTAACACTTCATTCACTTTTTAAAATTGCCACTATACACTCAAACTGCACAATGAGCTGTACACAACAACACAACCATTTCTTCTTTATTCTCCTGTGATTTTCCCTATTCTTTTCCTTTCATTTTCGGTATTGGAATCAATGTCTTTTACTCAGTTCCCTCCTGTTTTCTTTTTGTTACTCCTAAATTATAAAAAAATCCCTGCACCTTATCTAACAGAAAGCTGAGGGGTGGGGTGGGGTTCAAATAAAAAAAAGTCGTGTTCTTGTCAAATGAAAAGTTTCCCTCCCTTAGAAAAAAGTTCATTCCTCTGTGAATGACCTGAGGGAAGGGGGGAAAGGTATAAGTCATCTCAACTCTATTATACTTAATTTGGTCTCCCAGTGCTTTTGTCTGCCATGGCATTTCATTCACACAGTAACCTAAGGGCATACCACATACATTGTGTGTGTGTGTGTGGGGGGGGGCATTACCTCATAGGTTCTTAATCAGTTTCCAAGGTACCAGCAATAATAAGTGTCCAAAATACCATCCTTATGTACTCTATTTCCACAGATAATGTCAATAGATATGAGCAAGTTCAAGAAAGCATGTGGTAGTAATGCTAATGTTCTAAACAAGAGAACTCCCTGCAAAGCAAATAACACTTTAAGGTAGGCACTGGTGACGGTGACCTCACCCATGTCAAGCTCCAAGGAGTTTGAGTGTCCTTAAGAAGCACTCATTTATCAATTTAAGGCAGGTTTGTCAAGCTCACCCCACCCACCTTGGCTGGATCTGGAGCTCGGGGTTCCTTGTGAGCTGGGTCTGGACCCAGTGGCAGCAGGGCAAGCAATACTATATTGGCACAGCCATTTCTTGTCCCATTGCCATAGAAGGCCATCTCTAGTGGGGCCTCATAGCTGTGAATTCCATGTCAGGCCCTACCCCTGAATTACCAGGCTCATCAGGAGCTCTGTAGACTGAAGGAAGTCCACAGGCCATATGTTTGACACCCATGATTTAAGTTAGAATTAAGATACAAAGCCACTGCCATTGCTATAGGCATCTGTCCTGGGTGTTACATATCCTTCCAGCTCTCTTCCTTCCTACTCTAAGGAAGGAGGACTTTGGTCAAACCAATGAAGAAAGGACTTGTGACTGGACAGGCTGAAGCTTTGTGCCTCACAGTGCACCTGAATGCTTGTCAAGGAAGAGAGGCTTGGCCAGCCAGAAGAGAGCTTGATTGGCTCTCATGAGCCATTTTCAATGTTAAGCCTTCTCAGGTAGCCAGGGGCTATCTAGATGGTTACTTCTCTGCCATCCCCACTGTTGTTGAAGTAGCTTCAGCTGTGCCATTAAGGTAATGGCATTCTGAAGTAAGCAAGACATGGACTATGGCTGGTAAACCTTTATTCATAAGGAGAATAATTCTAAGTTCCTGTTGCTACATTTTGCCTCTCTCACAGGTTGGGACAGAGGCTTCAGAATGATTAGTATCCATGTAGACCGAACATAATGGACGCCTTGTAAGACTGCAGTAGACCCAAGTCAGTGAGCAATACATGAGAGAATTTGGTGGACAGTAGGGCTGTGCAAAGCTTCAGTCTCTGATTCGATCTGGTGGAGATTTGGCCAGATTCGTTGGCTGAATCTCTGAATCCAAATCGAATCAGGAGACCCTTTAATCTCTCTGAATCAAATCAGAACCCTCCAAATTGATCTGGAGAGATTTGGAAAGATTTGACAATTTGGAGGTAGACACAGCTTTAAATGTTTTTTCTACATGCCTCAAGGTGCCAGGCAGCTTGTGAGTGCTGCAATGGTGGGGCAGATGGAGCATCCCACAGTGCGGGGGGCTCCCTAGTTGCACTCAGCAGCAAACCCAGAAGTGGACCAGAAGCACTTCCGGTCCACTTCTGGGTCTGCTGGGGCGCACACAGGGTCCCCGCCTCCATATCCCATGCTGATTAGTGACTCCTGGGTCTGGGGAGGCACCTGGAGTCCCCCTGCGGCTGATTGCTGAGCTGCAGGAGCATGGGGATCCCTCCTGCACACTCAGCAGTGGACCCGGAAGTGGACCAGATCTACTTCTGGTCCACCTCTGGGTTCACCGCCGAGGACGCAGGGGGCCCCCACACTCCTGTGGAATGCTTCATCCACCCCACCATCGCAGCATTCATGAGCCATGCCTGGTACCTTGAGGTATGTAGAAAATTTAGCCGAATCGAATCAGGGACTGTGATCTGAATCAATGAATAGAATCACTGTCCCCGATTCAAGCTGAATCTGAACTCAAATCTGAATCGAATATACTCCATTTCGCACACCCCTAGTAGAAAGCAGCCCTTCCCTCATTGCTATGTTAATAAAATTATAGTTTGCTGATTTCATCCATCCATCTTTCACTCACCTGCATGTCCTGATCAAAACACACCAGATTACAATGAAGCATTTAAGCAAGATCAATCTTCCAACATCAAATTAGATTAAATCTAAACTTTATAAGTTACCTTCCATAGCCATATACTGTAAAGTTAACTTGTTTGGGCCTATTTGAGCAACATTAATGATATTCCATGCAACAGAAAGGTAAGTGTAATAAAGCCTCCACTAAACACTCAGAAGGACCCCTGACAATCGGCAACCAAAAAAAAGCTGTAGTCAGGGGAAGTCAGATATGCTTCCTACAACTGCCTCCTGGCATTTCCTCATTTTCTGATTGGCCCAACTGAAATCTTAACTCAGTTTTAGCACCTTTAACGTGTACATTGTGTATGGGAAAAAGTGACCATTTAGTAAAGGAGAAATATACCCGCAAGCCAATCCTAAATCATATAAGAATGGTATGTTTCCACAGTATAACAAACTGGCATTCCCTAATGTGCAACTACTTTCCTTGACTTCAGTCAACTTCAGATATGTTTGAAATCAGTAAAAGAAGGAAGGAAGAGTCTTATTAATAAATAAGAAAGCCCAAACTGGGAGAAACAAATAAATAAGATACACAACTGTTGCAGGGCACTAAGGTGTGCCTGCTCCTTTAAGGACAGAAGCGGCCTAGCCAGGGGTGCCTTGCATGCTGGGCAGAGCTCCACAGCTGCAAGTTGCCTGAGCAACAAGCTAATGTGGTAATTATCCAGCACCTGCATGCAGTCAGGTGACCAGAAGGAGGCAGGGCCCAGGGTACATATAAGCTCAGGGCTGGAACTAGTAGTGTTTATTCTTTCTAGCAACTTTCATGAGAAGGAGCTCCTGCATAAGAGGGCTACCCAAGTCATTTTACTGCCTGCTTTGCTACCTCCAAATGCAGTAAGGCTCCAGGAGATAATAAGGTACCCAGGACTAGGAGGCACACTATACAAGGGGAGAAGTTTGCCTTAAAGGGGTCTCTTTTGGTCATTGTTAGGTTATAGACGAGGGGCTTATGTTTGTGTTGTTTGTACTGGAGGTTTGGGATGAGGCTGTAAGGGGATGTACAGAGACCACGTTAGTGCCCAGAGGGGGGCACGCAATTGTCTTGAGCCCTGCCAGAAATAGGCATATGGCTCAAGCAGTTAGAACAGTCTGCAGAGAGTGCCAGAGGGGTGCAGCAGGGACAGGGCTGGAGAGCCCAGTGACAGAACCAGATCAACTGGAACTAGTACCTCGGAGCCAGGTGATGCTTGGTCCCAGATACAACATGCCTGTCGTGCAGTCTCACGCAACCACACCGTGCAGGTACTGATGGTGCTGATGATGCTATCTGTCTGGGCATCATTAACAGGCTTCCTATGTGGTCTGTATTTTATTTCATTTTAAATGTGCATGCTATTGCTTTATGCATATAGGAGAGAAGTCAAGGTAGAAGGGTACTTGGGTTTTGAATGGAAGATGGAGAGGTTTGTGATGGGCTGGCCCCTATGAAAGCTCTGTCTCTGGTACAGAAGAGCTTTACCCTTCATTCTATATCATAAACAGGTAGTATCAGGCTGTAGGAAGCTTGGGATGCCTTGTATAGTCTGTCACCCCCTGGCATCTTACCCTGGCCTGCTTGGCTCTCTGGTTACCTGGTATGCTTTCCTAGCTTGCCTGCCAAAGCTAGAAATTATGAGTTATAGATGTGAGAGACTGTCTTTGATTATCCAGGTTGTTGACTGAGAACCAGTCCTCCGCTCAGGTAATCTCTGTTCTTCTTTCTCTCCCTATTCCCTGGGCATGGTACCAGCCATTAAATAGGTTACAGGGCCTGTCCCTGCTCTTACAGTTCACCAGGCCTGCAGCCCCCTTTGCTCCATTCAGGTTGCTCTTCACAGTCTGCAGTCCTCATCAACCCAAATCAACAAAGCTGTAGTGCCTTTCCCAAGAGCTCACCATTGCCACCTTCTCCCCTTCAGGCACTCCCATGCCTTTTTTACAGAAAAAGCAACAAAAACAAAGCATGCAACATAAAGCTGCTGCCTTTGATATCAAACACATTTTAGGGCTTCTTTCACTCCAGGCTCTGCAGAGCTCATTCTCTGAGCCTGTTGGGAGCCAAGCAAAAGCTCTTTCAGCAGGTCTTGGCTTATAAGGCCCTTGTTGTTCCTCTGGCTGCCTGACCTGCCTCTCTCCCAGTAAGCTGTTGGCCCTTTCTGCTGGCTCTTATTAGCAGAGTCTTCAGGTCAGCTGTGACTGCTCTCCAGTTAGGGCCAGTTGATTATGGTCTGGAGTCCTGCTTGGCTCTGCAATCTGGCTGCACTCCCAGTGCCCAGGTTAAGGCAGCAGTTCCAACCAGAGGTTCTTACAGGGCTCTGGAGCCAAGCAGCAACTCCCACAGGGCCCTAGATCCTCTAATTAATTTGCATCCTAGAGTCATCTTAAAAGGGCCAGGTATCTCCCCAGCCTTCCTCTCTTTAGTAATGGGGTAGGGGTCCAGTTACATGGGGTGAACCAAATTATTATTATTAATTTTCATACAAATCAGGATTAGGGGACCACTGAATTGGGTGCTATGCAAGCACATACCAAGTAATGTTCCCTGCCGCAAGAGATTTAGAATAAGATATACAAGTCAGATGAGCAAAAAGGAGGAGAATGTTGAAAGACAAATGTTACAATATAAAACTCTGCAGTTACTCCAGTAGATTATGTGCATATCTTGAGAGTATAGAGCATTCTATAATAGGAGTGCATTTTAAATAAATACAAGTTATGACTATTTATATACTGCAATGAAACAAACTAAGATCTTATACAAAAAGAACTTGTTTGCATAACATAATTCTTTCCTGAATTGGTTCTTCCTTGTGTCAGTAGGAAATGAAATCATATCATAGATTAATTGAGTAATCCCACATAATCTCTAAATCACCATGGTTCAGATTATACATTTATATTGGGGAGTGAGTGAATAACACATAAAAGATACTTAGATACCTAATGATCTAGTTGCTGTCATAATTTACAATTTCCAAACAGAAAATAAGTAAAATAGAAAAGTGTACGATGTATACAGAATACTCAAATTATGAGTTCATAAACTAATGATTTCACCATCTTGTAAAAGAGCACCTTCAACTCTATATTTCTCAAATGTATAAACTAAGGTGTTGAACTGAATCTAATGCACTTTGATTCTGCAATAGTGAATGCTAATAAATATGTGAATGTAAAACATGCGTGTATATACATCCAAGACCAAATTCATGTGTTGGAAAGGGAAGATGGGTTACACTGAAAAGTTCTATAAATATCTGTGTGATCAATTGAAATGGCTGATTGGAGGATAATTAATTATATACCTTAAACAACGTTCAGTACAGTATTTTTAACTTTCAGTTTTTATTCTTCTGTTCAAGATGGAAATATTTAAAATACTATTGCACTGCAGCTGGCCAAGTTCTCAGTAATGCTGATCTGGGTTTTTAAATTTTGAAATACTCATTCTGAAATATCCACATTTTTCACAGGACAGATAATCTGTTTTCTAATCATCTCTAATTGAAGAGCCTCTCTCTCAGTATATATGTTTGACAATTTCCTTGTTTGTGGTTAAATCTGTCTTAAAGTAGTCTGAAAAATGTCATACAATTTGCCTGTGATATGGCCTGAGCTGCATTAAGTGTTCCTTATGATATGGCCACATGAGTGAGAAAAGGAAACTTCAGCAGAAGCAACTCTAGACTGTTGCATATTTAGGACAGCTATTTCATCTAATATCCCTTCGTATGTCTGCTCAGTGCCTGTTGTCTTTTCTTGATAATTTCATTTATGCCTCCTTTTTGTCATCCTATAACACACTCTGTACTTTCCCTTACTACTGAGCTTTCTCACTGAATGTCTTCTCTTCTCTAATCCCCTATACTCTCTACAGTGGCATAACTGAGGTGGGAAGGGTAGTAGGGGAAATTGCCCCAGGCACTGACTTGGGGAGGGAAGAAGGGGTGTGGGGGGGAAAAAGCAGCTGCTGCTGGCACCTGTGCATTTGTGATCACAAACTAGAAGTCACTGCTTCCACTTTGCCCCGGGCTCTCAGCCATGTTCCCATACTGCTGACAGTGGATATCTCTTCCTTGAACTAGGTCCTCAAAACCTATGTTAGTGTCTTTAAGCACCACAGCAATAGAAGTGATCACTAAGGGCGCATCCACACATGCAAGCACATGCGCTTGCAGCAGCTCAAATAGAAGTGGTGCAAATTTGAGCCAGGGCTTTTGTCCTCCACACACGTGCTTGGACACGCAGTTTGTTGCAGAGCAAATTGTGCCACTAGGGCAAAATAACCCTACCTGGCTCCTCTCGGATCGTCAGCCAGGGGGAGCTAGAGCCTGGGGCCAGCACCTGTGCTGTCCCCAGCAGTATAAAAAGCTGCCCTGTCCTGGCCCCAGCAGTATAAAAAGCCACCCTGGCAAGTAGCTCAGGGCTACTAGCTCTCAAGAACTTCTGGGGCCCAGCCAATTGGTACCTGGGGACACCACCCCTTGTGCCAGCTGGACTGCTGAAGCAGCCCTGAGAGTTCCCTGCACCCTTTACCCACTGCAGCAGTCTGGCCGTGGGGGTTGCTGCCTGGCTGTGACCTGCTGCCACCTGCCAGACCTGGAAGAGGCGTCTGCCCCTCTGGGCCAGCTGCCAGTGGGCTGTGGCTGTAGGGTTGGCCTTTGTGTAGCCCTACTGCC
>NW_005842012.1:179153-179704 GCF_000455745.1 Alligator sinensis | reverse complement strand
CCAGAAGATGTTCTGGGTGTGGTGGCCTGCTTTGAACTGTCAAAGTATGTCCTCCTGGCCCCATTTGGCCAGGAGGTCAGCCACAGCCATATGGGTCCAAGGTGACAGCTCTGATCAGGCAGGGTCCTGCCACTGGCCTCCCTAGCAGGAAGTCTGGTGTTCCCTATTGGAAAACTGAAAAATCCCTGATTTTAAAAAAAAATTAAAAAATCCCAAAATACCCCCAAATCAATGTTCCTCCACAAATCAAACAAAAGACCACTATAAAGAGAGAGAGAGAGAGGCAGAGACAGCAATCAATTGGACAAGGTTTATTGATATATCTACACTGTTAAAGCAAGTCTCTTTATCATAATAAAGTAAACTCTAAATACAGGTTTCATGAATACATATTTTGCTGCCCTCCAACAGAGGGTTCAGCCCCCACACAAGGGCTACACCCCCCCCAAAAGGGGGTTTGGTACTATCACAAGGGGTACAGCTCCCCAACGGGGGCCAAATGGCCCCTGCAGGGGCTATCACTCCCCCTGCAAGGCCCACATGCCCCACTC
>NW_005842012.1:171422-179143 GCF_000455745.1 Alligator sinensis | reverse complement strand
TCTGTTGCCCCCCCCCCACTCTCCCAAATCCCCCCCAATGGCTTCCCCCACCCAGCCTCACCCCCCAACTTGCAGCCCAAGGCTACCCCCACAACCCCAGGCACCATCACTTAAAAAAACCCAGAAAAAAATGGGGAATAAAAAGCCACTGCTTACCTTAGAAGCAGGGATGTGGGGCAGGCTCTGGGGCATCCTGGCAGAGCCCTGCAGGCAGCACAAGACAGCACGGGGTCAGAAGGGCTCAGGCTGGGGCCACTGGGGCTGTGATCTGATCGCTGTGTGGGCAGGGCCCCCGGCAGCCAGATGGCAGCTTCAACTGTGGGTAAGTGCCGTGGTTTGTTTGTTTGTTCTTAAAGTATGGGGTAGGGGGGCAGGGATGAGGGGGTTTGGGTGGATGGGGCCAGACGGTTGTGGGGGGTGGGCGGGGGGAGGGGCCAGCCCCGGCAGGGGTCAGGGACCTCAGGGTGGCTGGCAGGGGAGGAGCCCTAAGGATATCCAGGGGTCTAATTTTTTCCCCATGCAAGTTTGCAGCATGGGGAACATTTTTATGTTCCCACACCTGCCTGTTGCCCCACCTCAAAGGGGTTTGAGGTGGGGCAAGAGGCACATGCATGCTTGTGTGGACGCGCCCTAAAGGTGCCAACAGAAGTGGCAATTTTTACCTGATCTGGCCCCTGAAAGCACTCTACAGCCATGACCAAACACAGGAGCAAAACTGCAGAGCACTTTAAAAGGGCCCAATCCTGAGACAATCTGAACCCTTGTTACATGAACCCGAGGTGGGGGACTCCAATCCACTCCCACCACTCCAGTGTGGCTGGGGAAACCCCAGAACAGACCCCCGTTCCCTGCCTTTTACCCTTCCTATCCTGAGACAGAGGAACTACAGCTAGGGGAAGGGGCTGCAGAGACTCGCCTGTCTCCCTGGATCAGCTCCAAATTGGAGCTTGATCATCTACCCTCCCAACCCAAGACTTATGACATAATTGGTTCCTGAAAACCGCACCTTAAGTCAAAACTTCATAACCGATTTTTCCCATAGGAACAATATTATAAATGTAGGATTGGTTCCTGAACCAAGGCCCAAACCCTATTTTCACCAAAACTAACGCATAATTTTATACTCTATCAATTAAAGATGAGTAATATAGCTACATTAATCTATTTGTATTGTAAATTTTGGAAGGACTTCTTTGAGGTGACTTTGCTGGACTTTTTAAAGGGCTCTTGGTTGGATTTTTTGA
This sequence comes from Alligator sinensis, assembly GCF_000455745.1. Lineage (NCBI taxonomy): Eukaryota > Metazoa > Chordata > Crocodylia > Alligatoridae > Alligator > Alligator sinensis. The sequence goes on along the minus strand of NW_005842012.1, from coordinate 177,899 downwards.
AAGGTTCTTGGCTGGAGTCTTCTTGGGAGTCTTGGCTGCAGGTTTTTCTGGAGTCTTGTCTGCTTTCTTAAAGTTTCCAAGGAAGTTTGTACAGATGTTCTCCAGGGAGATGGGTGATACAGCGAACTTGTTCGTTGGCGTGGTGTGGCATCACATCTGATCAAGCATTGTAAAGTTGAAACTGACATCAGAAAGTTGAAATAGGGTGTCAATTTATAAATGTCATAAATGCCATTCATTGTAACTTGCAGCTTCTTAAGTTGAGGACTGCCTGTATTGGGTTGGAAGGATCATTTTAACTTATGGCACTTTCTGTGAAGCGCCATGAGTTAGACCTGGGAGCTGTAGTTCTGTCTGCACCTTTAAGAGAAAGTGAATTAACTTCCATCCAGATGTCCTCCTTCCTGACATTTAGTAGAAACCCTACTTCTTTTTCTAGTCCTTTTCCCTGCCTCTGCTTTCCTGATGCACATACAGGGTCTTTTCAGGGTCTTCTCCACTTATGGCCTGATCTGTGTATATATCTTGTATTATGCCTAAATTGTTCTGAAGTAGGTTCGCAGCACCTCCCTTAACAGCAGCATAAGTGGCTTCTCCTCCTCCTCCAGCCTGTCTTCTGGATGTGGAGTTCTTATTGCACAGAATATATGACAAAATTGGGTGGGGTTAGTCCACATTGATTTTGCTTTTATTTTGTCAGATATTTTTCTTCTTCTTGACACTGTTTCTCTCCATGCCCTGGAAAACCCTAAAAGAATACCAGACTTGAGTTTTATGGAATGATTTATAGACATTTTACCATAGGTAATGCCAAAACCAATTGGTAGCTGTTTTAAATTAAACCCAAGTATCGGAGCTCATTAAAAGGAAATGATGATGATACTAAGCAGCAAACAGAATAGAGGGGTGTCTAGGAAAGCATTAACAAATGTTGTTCTACCTTGCATTGAACAAAATTGTCTGCCCAGGATGTGATATTTTGGTGCAGTCTCATCTACCTCAAAGTTAGACACTAAAATTACAAAGTCAAAGTAACTTCAAAGCATGTTTGCTGCAACCATGTCAGATGGTATAACTATTCTGAACACCTGGATGCTGTTTCTTTCTAATGAAAGCTTCAACAGGATATAACATATATCTTAAATTATTAGTGTTGTAAACTTCTGCCTCTCTAAAGCTATTCACAAATATGCCTCTTAAAATACATATTTTTCAGGCAGTACAAAAACATTTAAATGAATGCTAACATGTTTGTAAACACAATGAAAATGGTATTTCCCACCGAGCAGTGTGAGATTATTTAAATAAAATATCTGCCGTTGGATATCAGACCCTGCTGGTGATCCCAATAGGATTTGTGCTTCCTTTTCCGATTGGAAAGCACAGTGCATATGGACATGTGTTTTATGAGAGCTGATAAAAAGAGAAATCTGTAACCCATGACATCTGCACAGATTTCTCTTCTTTAAATCTGTGCATCTTAATAGACCTCCAAAATTTGTCCCTGAAAATGTGTCAACTAGTTCTAAATGCCTCATACTATGAGGCAAATATCAGTGTGAGAATTCATTATTTTAATTTACCTAAAGTTTGACAGAGGTAGGAGAGCAGAATACAAATGTCGACATTGCTGGAGGTACAAGCAAACTGATAAAGCTCATTTATTTATATGACTAAATTTTCAGAACAACAGTGTCACTCAAATTTTTTCTTTCACTTTACTTTTAAACTAGCTCTTATATAAGGTGACTTGGGGATGTTTTTTCCCCTTCATCTAAAGCCAAATCTCAAGGTCTCAAATCAGAAAATACTGAGGTCTCGTGCAAGCAAAATTCTCTTCAGACTTGGACCCCTTCTGCATGTTATAGGTATCATGCAGTTAACTGGTTAATTGCACAATTACCTTGAGACCACCTACACATGCAAATTACGTAAAAAGCTCCAACCAGCTATAAAGTTAGACCTAAACATGTGTACTTACTTTAGATCTATTTGCCATCAAACTTTAATTTACACATGTAGCACGATCTCCCCTGTGGCTGGAAGCCCAGGCCCATAATGGGGCCCCCAGCCACAAGTGTGCACCATGCCCAGCTGGGGCTGGGAGTCCCACAGCTCAGAGGACTCGGCCCCAGCAGCTGATGATTCTGGGTTCTGGAAGCACAGGGATCCAGATTCCCACAGCTGCAACTACTGGGTGCTGGGACCCAGCTGGGTCTGGGAAGCCAGGAGGTGCAGCTGCCCCAGGGATGCATGAAACCCCCAGGGCTGGAGGATTGTAGCTACCAGGATCCCCCAGCCCTGTGGGAATGTGGGGTGTCCCTGTGGCTGGCAGCCTCTCAACCAAGGGAGCTCCCTGCTGTAGAAGCTTGCTTCTTGCCAGTGCAGAGGGAGTCTGGGACTGGACTCCACCTGCGTCGGCAATAAGGCAAAATGTTAATATATTATTCCCCAATTACACTCCTGCCATGCATGTATAGCCCTAAATCTTGGTGTGTAGAGGGGCCCTAAACCTTGATGTTAACGGAATGTTAATTGCATATTCACATTCTCAGGTGTGCAAGACACTGAGCAAGTCTGTCTGTGTAATACTGAGAGCTCTTACCTGCAACAGTTTTGAATGAAAGTTGAAGACACTCAGCATTTGACATCAATGAGCCACTGCTCTACTCAAGATTGTTCCATTGATTTCACTTTGTTTTTTTAACTTAGTAAAGACCAAAATAAAATCAGTTAAGCATTTCAGGGTCTAACATATGGAATGCTCATTTTAGGCTTAAAAATACATTCACATAATATAAACTGCCCAACTATTGAACTTCCTTCTCTTTCAGTTTTTTTAGGGTGACTTGTTTAAAGGTGCATTTATTTTCCATTTGGACTACAGTTGCTCTTCTGTCCGATTTAAGAATACATCTATTAAAATGCATCTAGCCCAGTAATTATATTTTCCATATTTTATCATGCTGAATTGAGGCTAAAGAAGGAATATTCACATTAATTTTAGCAATGTATATTCAGTAGCATAATTTATGACATTTGCAACACTGGATGGCTACTGACTAGGAAAATCTAGTTATGTGAGATACAGTACTGAAAAAAATCTGAGGGAACACATTTTTAAACGCAAGGTCTGAGTGCTGATTGACATGCTTTGTATGATAGTAAAATCTGGCAGGTGCATTAACTTGCATTCCTCTGATCTGTACACATCCACACTTGTCTTCTTAGGGTACTTGGTAATAAGCTTCTTTAAAGATCCCTGAGTAAGCACTGAAGATAATATCTGGAGTATGTAGCACTCAGTCCTTTTAGAATGGCTTTTTCCTGCTCCTTTCGTTTTCTTAAGAAAATGTCAGTTTAATCATATCTTAATGCTTTGATAATGCGTTTCTTTACATAGCTGTAGAACACTCACTTCAGTGTTTTAAAAGAATTAATGTAGATGTAAAAATGCCAGTTAAATGAGATTTCTTCGAACAAGCTAACAAAACTGGAGTGCAAGGCTTCAAAACTTGCAAAACATTTGCACAGCAACACAAATATGCTAGACTACAGTTTACTTTGCATGCACCATTTTAGAAGAAACTTGTGTGTCCATTGTATGACTTCACACAGCCCATGTACTAGCTGACATTTTGTCAAATGTGGCAGATGCCTTTTTCAAATTATTTTTGTGACTTCTGTCTAGCAGTCTACGTACATTGGCGCCTCAGAAACCTTGATGATCATTGTCATTGACCAAACATCTGTCGCCAAGACAGCTTGAATGATGGCAGACCTCTCTGTTGCTGAACAAAGCAAAGAATTATGTGATTTCCGCCCCCCCCCAACTGGCTGACACCAATGAATTTTGGGGAACACGTCCACAGTACTTTCCTAAAAGACCACATAATAAAGCTAAAGTATTTGTTAATTAAAAATTGAAGTAAAGTGCATGGTACAATAGGTCTGTGAAAGAATCTGAAGATTCTTGAGTCCAATTCTATTTTTTGTATAATATTTTAAAAGGCAAAAAACCTCAAGCTGTGTAAAATGGTTTTCAAAATGTTGTTATTGAATCTTTTTTTTCTTTTGTTCTTACATGTGTGTGCGACCAAGAGTAGAAGAACATACAGAGACTCTAATATACTTAACAAGTATTTTCAAAACACAGTATTGTACTTAGACATAAGAATTAAGATATAGAGCATAGACCTATACCCCTGCAAGATATAGAGCAGACACCGGAAGGAACCAGAGAAACAAACACAAGTATTTGTAGTTTTTCCAAACCTTCATCCCAGGTGATGCTAATTTTTCATCACTATTAAATCTGAGATATCTCGCCCAAGCAGCTCATATATTGCTACAGACCCACATGTCCTGTCTTGTGAAACATGTAGATCATCATTTGAAAATTCACCTCCTCTAGCAGACCTAACTGGAACAGCTTTTGTGAGGCTTGTGTGTTTGTTTCCAAGACTGAATGTAGCTTTTTCATAGTATCTTCCAAGAAGAGCATAACTTATTACATTTTTGTAATATGCATTATATGAGGTAATTTGATATGCACCATGTCTTCAGATATAGATGCATTTCTTGAGTAGAAAATGCCTCTGCCACGGATTAGCTCCAGAGAATGCTAGAATTAAACTGTAACCAGGGGTGATACATTAAGGCAACTGATGCCCCAAAGAGACAAAGACATTGCTTTTTTTTTCCCCTCCTTGTGTGGCCTGTTAGGGTGAATGTTATTCCTGATTAAGTCAACAACTGTGGTGTAGAATGGGTAGGGGGTGTAGGGGAAGTAGGTTCAGTTCCAAGATTCTCAACCTGATCTTCGAGGCCTCCTATCTGCATACTTTTCCTTCCAGTTTAATTATTATATCATCAAGTCATAGCAGATGAGGGCACAAGATTTTAGTCAGACGGCAGATACAAATGCCCCATGGATCATTATGGACTATCTAACCAATAGAGTGTGTTAGAGGCCCAGGCCCCAAACTAATGTGGTAAAGTCTAGATGCCCTGACACTGACCCTAGATATATCTATATACACACTCCAGAAGCCAGCTGGGACTCCCAATAGTGCAAATACTATAGGCTACAGTGGGCCTCAAAGCACAGCGTTTCAATACTTTGAAGATCCTGGTAGGGTGGGAATATTTTGAAAGCAATGTTGAGCCCCCTGTACAAACTGTTGAGAACTTTCACATAAAAAAAAAAAAAAAATTAAAAAAAAATAGCTACTTCACTCACTCAGAGAGGGGTGGGTGGCTTGTGGATCTGTCATCCTTCCTCTCTCCAAATTTCTACTCGAGCTATGGAGTTGGAGGATCCTAGCTCCTCGCACAGCCCTCGAGCTGCAGGGTCAGGGTGGCTTATAGTTGACCAGCCCCGATCTGGCTGTCCTCCCCAGCCACTGTGCCAGCCAGCAGCTTTTCCTTTAAGGCTGTGTCCACCAGGTCTGCCATCTCCTCCCAGTCTGCCACCTTTTCTGAGCCAGCTGATCTCGCTGGATCAGCTGCTCCTGGTCCTGGCCATCTCCCCGAGCCTTCCAGCTTCCAGGCTTTGTCTCTTCTGCAAGACCCACTGTGTGGGTCTGTAGTCTGGGTTTTAAACACTGGCACCAGGCTCCATTCTTCAATCCAGAGGGAGTACCAGCTAGAAAAACATTGCTACACTACCTCTTCCGGTCTCGACAGAACAGTGCACACTGGTAAGGGAGTCACTTGGCTCGCTGCTTTGCCTGCCAACTTGGACTGCTCCTTCACTCCCTTGCAGTCAGGAAGAAATCATATTATAGATTCATAGAAGTAGGGTCGGAAGGGACCTTGTAGACCTTCCAGTCCGACCCCCTGCCTGGGCAGGAGGAAAACTGGGCTCAAATGACCCCAGCCAGGTAGGCATCAAGCCACTTCTTAAAGACCCCCATGGTAGGAGCCATCACCACTTCCATTGGAAGTTGGTTCCAGATCCTAGCCGCCCTGACTGTGAAATAGTTCTTATGGATGTCTAATCTAAACCTACTCTCCAACAACTTGTGGCTGTTATTCCTTGTTATCCCAGGGGGCGCTAGGGGAAACAAGGTCTCCCCCAAACCCTTCTGGTCCCCCCCCAGTGAGTTTATAGATGGTCACCATGTCCCCCCTCAGCCTTCTCTTGTGAAGGCTGAACAGGTTCAGGTCCCGTAGCCTCTGATTGTAGGGTCTGCCCTGCTGTCCCCGGATCATGCGGGTGGCCCTCCTCTGAACCCTCTCAATGTTGTCCACATCCCTCTTGAAGTGGGGTGCCCAGAACTGGACACAGTACTCCAGCTGTGGCCTGACCAGTGTCACGTAGAGGGGGAGGATCTCCTCCTTGGCCCTACTTTAGATGCACCTGTGGATGCATGATAAGGTCCGCTTAGCCCTGCCGACCGTGACCTCGCATTGTCGGCCCATGTTCATCTTGGAGTCAATGATGACTCCAAGATCCCTTTCTGCCTCTGTGCT
>NW_005842012.1:159868-166650 GCF_000455745.1 Alligator sinensis | reverse complement strand
TGAAACTGAATGCTTATCTTGCTGGGATCCTATGACCCCAGCTGACTTCCTGCCCTTTGGGCAGGGGGCTGGACTCGATGATCTTCCGAGGTCCCTTCCAGCCCTAATGTCTATGAAATCTATGAATGCCACAGTTGCTTAGTTTAATGAGGATGGGGTGGCTGACAGTGTCAAAGGCCTTGCTGAAGTCCAAAAAGACTACATCCACGTTGGCACCTGCATCCAATGCTTTTGTGACCTGATCATAAAAGGTAATCAGGTTGGTCTGACATGACCTGCCCCTAATGAAACTGTGCTGGTTGGCCTTGGGCTGGCATTGGGGATGATGCTCATCACAGATATATGCTTCTTGATGATCTTCTCAAAGAGTTTCCCCAGGATTGAGGTAACACTGATGGGCCTATAGTTCCCTGAGTCCTCCCTCCTCCCTTTTTTAAAGATGGGGACCACATTGGCTATCTTCCAATCATCCGGCACCTGGCCCGAGCACCACGAGCGCTCATAAAGCCGTGCCAAGGGCCCTGCAATAACCCCTGCTAGCTCCCTCAACACCCTAGGGTGGAGAGCATCTGGACCTGCTGACTTGAATACGTCCAGCCCCTCCAGAAGCACTCTAACCCGGTCCTCCTCAACCTTAGGTCTGGAGGCGTTCCCCTTGAGTCAGTCTTGAATCACGGTGGGGGAGTCCCGGTTCCTGCACAAGAAAACGGAGGTGAAGAATTTGTTAAAGAGGTCTGCCTTCTCCTGCACAACCACCAGATTGCCCAGCGTATCTTGCAGGGGCCCCATGTTTCCCGGTGTCTTCTTCATCCTCCCTATATATTTGAGGATAATTTAATCCCATAGTCAGACTGATATGGACTGTGGGGGATTTTGCCTTCCTCTGTAGTGGAGAGAGGGGCATGGCCCTCTTTCTTGGCTCTCTAGAACATATTTGAAAAACCTTGCAACAGCAAGATACTGACTACCATTGTCTCCCTGTTCTATCCATGGCAGGTTAGTTTGTGTGACAAGATTGATTGATCAGTTTTAGTAATATGTTAGACAAGACTTGTTATGAGATGGTTTGGATAGGAGTGATCCTGCCCCAGGCAGGGAGTTGGCCAAACTAGATGACCTCCAGAGGTCCTTTCTAGCCCTACTTTTATATGATTGTATGAATGACTCCTGTTGACTTCATTAGCATTTGGATCAAGCAACTATAGTCAGGTGAATTAAGAATAACTTGAATGAAGTTACATTGGTGAAACAAGTGAACATGAAAGGAGAATCAGGCTTCTAGGATCCTAATAATGGCAATTGCTTATTCTCTTAATCAGAGACCTCCCACATATTGTCCATGAGCCCCTCCAAATTTCTATTAGTCATAGGAAACTGAAAAGTTTAAAGCTGAGGTTGTCAGAGAGACCAAAAGCTGATCTTGTCCACAGCACATTACATAATAAGCATAGACGCCCACAGAGTAGTGAAGACAGGAACTGCTGTTCTAGACTATATATTCTGTAAGTCAGAGATTTATTTGGCTAAGTTAAAACAATAGAAAGTCTAGGCAGATGAGGAAGTTTTAAGGAGGTTTAGTTGCATTTCTGTTTAACAAATTCTAACTCTCCTAGTTGTTACTTAAATCTTTATTTTTTTTATTGTGGAAAATAACCCTTAAGCCTAACTCATTGATTCGCAACCTTCAACAGTTGAAGAGCCATTAAATGGAGCCCTTGCAAGCTGAAGAAAACATGTATTATGCTAAATGCATAATTAATATTTTTTGTTTTAAATGCATTCTATAAAGCGGCAATTGTCAGCCTTGAGCTACTGAAATATACTTTAGGGGAAACATCTGCTACAATATTGTTAGAAAATTGTACATTCCTTTTCCTTTCCAAGAGGTTGATTCACCTGTGTACTGATGAAATCCATTGTTCTATTTATGATATCTAGGCTTGAGCAGTGAAAGTCATTTTTCTTCTCCCTAACTATAGCATACAGTCCCTCAAGCTGATTACAACTGTAATTCCTCCTTTGACGTTGTGTAGCCCTACTTCCCCCGTTAGGTAGCATTGGTTGTCTCCTTTGTTACTCCTAAAGACCTACATCAGGGAAAATGTTGAGGCTATATATTATCAAGAAGAGTCGCTGCATGTTGGACATAGAGGAAACAGTGCATGTTTGAAAAGTAAGGCTATGTAGAGCCTCATGTGCCCATAGGATAAGGAATTGTTGATCCTTCAGTTTAAGATCCTTCGATTTAAGTACCAAATAAAGTTTGCTTATAGGAAATAGTGAAACGAAGATATAGAAAACAGTACCCTGACTCAGCATTATGGTACTGAAAATAGATAGAAGGGAAATTAACAGAGCCATCATTCTCTGAGCTCAGTTGTTTATGTTCTGAATAAAAGTTATTTTGTGGGAGCAGACTTGCTTCACTGGCATTCTCAAACAGCCCAACTTTGTTTAGATGAGGGAGGAAAAAGCCCAGATCTCTAATATGGGGCTGTTACAGGGGGCAAGCTCAGGGTCAAGTCTCAAATCAGTCTGTCCACCTGTCTACGTAGGGCAGTCCGCCCAGTCTCACCTGCCATGACTTTCCTGTTACAATAAACTGGTGGTAAATGCAGGAGGCTGCCTGTTATATGCTCTGATGCCAGGGGCTGCTATCCATGGCTCTGTATCTTCCCTACAGCATTCCCCATGCCTCACAGATGGCATGCAAGATGTAATCATATCCCAGCCCCTAACTCTAGCCTCTCTTACTGGGCTCCGTGCCCCTCACTCATACTGGGCTCCTTGCCCTACACACGTAGTTGGGGCTCCTAGCCTCTGGGCTCCTTGCCTCTTCACTAGGCTCCACACCCCTTGCTTGGTTCCATGCCCTTTCCCAAACTCTGGGCTCCTTGCTCCTCATTCACTATGGGCACCTTGCCCCACTCTGGACCCCCTTGGTTCTGCTAACCTCCTTGTCAGGTTACCCACTAGGATGTGGGGGCTGGAGTTATGAGGTACCCCTCCTTGCATTTCACCAGTAAGATAACTGGCCTGGCATTTGTTGGGGACTCTCTCACCACAGGAAGCTGCACCAGGCTACCCACCCCCGGCAGGGAGCAGTTTCAAGTCATGTCTAGGACCAATGAGGCCTCCTCCATCCCCATAGCCTCACCCTTACCTTTAAGGTGTTCCAGGAGCAGCTTAGCCCGATGTTGCCTCCTTGGCTACTCAGCACAGGCTGCTGCCTCTGGCCTATGATTGAAAATGGCCGCCCTCATCATGTTTTTTCTACATACCTCAAGGTACCAGGCATGGCTCATGAATGCTGAGATGGTGGGGTGGATGGAGTGTCCCACAGGAGAGTGGAAGGGGCCCCCTGTGTGCTCACCTATGGACCCAGAAGTAGATTGGAATTACTTCCAGTTCACTTCTGGGTCCGCCGCCAAGTGCATGGGGGACCCCAGGTGCCCTCCCAGCTTGGTGATTGGCCATAGGGGGACCCCAGGTGCCCCCCCCAGACCCAGGAGGCACCAGTTGCCAAGCCAGGAAGCAAGAGGATGATGCCCCCATGCTGGGAATAGAGCCTGGTGGCAGGAGGTGCTTCCCCCAGCTGGGCTGAGTTCCTGTGAAGAGGCTGGCAATGCCTCTTCACAGGAACCTACCGATCCTGACCGCAGGTTACCTGACAAGACTGTGGTCACACTGCAGAGAGAGCTCGTGGTGTGCCTGATGTGAACTTTACCAGCTCATCAGGTGAGCCAGATTGGCTCTTCCAGAGTCCCAGGAGCTTTTTCCGGCCAGGTGGCCTGGAGAAAAGAGATGAGAGCGAGAACGTGGGCTGGGTAGAACTGCTGACTGCCTAGCTTGAAAAGGCACCCTGGGAACGGGGCAGCAGACCAGTTTGGTCTGAGAGCTCAGAAGAGCTCAGGAAACACAGCATAGTCTTAAATTCCACAGCGGGTCATCAATTACTGCCACAGCATGTTAATTACCTAGATGGATAGGCAATAACGGTGGCAGCTGAGGTCACAACTTCAGGCAAGCAGAAGGTGGAGAAGAGTCCAGGCATGTCAGGGCAGGGGGTTTCTTCATGGTTATTTGACAAACTGAGCACACCAGTGGGACATCTGGGCCAGGGTCAGACTCAGGTGGACAACACCCCTCCTGAAAATAAACATTACATCAAGTCACGGCAGGAGAGAATCAGGAGGAACCCGAAGTCTGACTATCTGGTCAGAGCTTTCTCACCAGCAGTGAACAGGTGAATGTCATCAGGACACTGAGGGCCGTGTCCCTATGTGGTGATTATCCAACAGTTCCCCAGCACTGGGAATGGAGCTTGGTGGCAAGAGGTACTTCCCCCAGCCGAGCTAAGTTCCCTAGCACTGGGAACTGAGCCCAGCGGTGGGAGGCACTTTCCCTAGCTGGGCTTAGTTCCCCAGTGCTTGGTCCCAGACAGCAGGAGCAACCTCCTGTAATCCAGCAGGAAGATTGGGGCCCACCCGCACCCCTGGGAGGGCTACATGGGCTCTTCTGGACTCCTCCAGGGGGTGCAGGCCCCTGATCTGCTTGCTGGATCATAGGATGATGTTCCTGTTCCCACAGCTCCTGCTTGTCAGCAGCTTGAGGTGCAGTTTCCTAGAAACCCCTAGACCTATCTCCTTGAAATCTGGCAGGTTTCATGCCCTCAGAAGGGGCTACCATCCCTGCAAGTTTCATCAGAATCAGGCAAGAAATGATAACGTTATAGGCTGTTTTGCACTTCCCCACTATAGCCTTTGGGCGAAACAGTGTCAAAACAGTGAAACTGTTTCGATGAAACAGAACGGAACAGTGCTTTCAAAATTAAATGAAACTCAAAACAAAACACAGTTCCATTGAAAAGTCAAAATGGAAATTGAAGCTGCTGTTTCACACAGCCCTACTGTGCAGTAGTGTTGCCACGTGTTGTCACCTAATGGTTACTGGTCACATGGTTACTGCCTGCCAATGCTACTGTGCAGTAGCAATGAGCTCATTGCTATTGTGCAGTAGTTTCTCATTTGGATGCACCCAAACAGGGCTAAAGTTAGTGACTTTTCCAATATCTTATGCATACACATTCCCTCTTTGGATTAATTGTAACCAGTGCTGTTTACTTGGTCACCATAAGGTTCAGTCTGGTCAAGACTGTATTTTAATCACAATTGATCCCAATTTAAAAACAGATTGATGCATCATTGAAGTTTGGGAAGTTCATATCTTGAGCCATAGTTAACTTTGTGCCTGGTGTACCTACCTATAGAATTGGATGAACCAAGACCCCCAAACCAAATACTTATGAACTAAACTTGCATGTGGCTCTTTCAAATGCGGATCAAAATCTAGACTTTGCAGCTTTGTCTCTAACTCAGATTATCTCCCTGCTAGTTTCAGGTGAAGTATGTGCAACATACCTCAAAGCCAATGGCAGAGGTCTAGTGACAAATCTAATTGTCTGTGGCATAAGGGTGATGACATAGCTCTGGGAAAGCTAAAAGGTCCTTTTTCTCCAATCTGGCATCTGCAAAATCCCATCTAACAGTTTTAATTGCTTTGATTTTTATCAGTACCATCTCATCAGGCCACCTCTTTTTGTTCTTCCAGTTACTAGCATCTCCCAGTTCTTTCTTCCTTTTGCTTGTTCCTATCTTCCCCATACTATTTTTAAGGCTTTTATATTACCCTGCCTTCCAGAGTCCTACCCTGCCTATCAGAGCTCTTCTTTCCCCTTTCTCTTTCCATTTTGTCAATTCTCTTGTACTGTCCCTCTTTTCTATTGCTCTAGTTCCTTATCACACCAAAACAAATCTTTTAAATGTTCCAAGTGGTTAACTAAGCCAATATCTGTACTGTTACATTTATCCTGCTCCCCCTTCCTCCTCCTGTGTATTGCATCTGTCCTAAATTTGATCAAGAGCTCTTTGGGACAGAGATCAAATCTGCCAGGGTTTGAACACTACCTACAACAATGTAATTGCAATCCAGACTGGAGTCTTTGGGGGGTGCCACAATGCAAATATCAAATAATAATAAATCCTACAGAACTGTTCTGGATGTTGTCTGATCAACTTAGTCTGATCAACTAAGATTGCCTCCACTGTTCTAAAGCCAATTATTTATTTCTGAAAAGAGCTCATAGTGTATTTCATAGATAAATAATAGAGTTCTCACTCTGGGCCTATGGTGGTAGCCTCCAGTCAGATGAGAATAAAAGCACCATTTTACTCAACTCTGTTTTGTCCGATTCAGTTGCAGGTTCTAGATACTCTGATAGAAATTTGTTCAGCTACCTGTGAGTGAGATCCATGCTTCATGCAGCTGTTAACAACTGGAATGTCCATTATTGGTGATATGGTTAATGCTTTCCCTATGGAAAGGCAAACTGCCAATGACATTCAAGCATGCAGTGATCTGGCCCTTAATTGATAAATTTTATCCTGACATAATTTTTTTTGCCAACTATCATCTGGCTGTTAAATCTCTCTCTTCTGGGCAAGATCATTGAGAAGATGATGGATAGTAACATGTCTCTAGCAGCATGTGCTCCTAATATTTAGACCCCAATTAGTCAGGCTTCAGACCTTGACATGGCATATGAAGGGCATCAGTCTCAATGACTGAAAATCTCTTTGGGGCAATTGGACAACATCTGGAGTACTTGCTAATATTGCTAAGTCTTATTGGCCTTTGATGTCGGAGGCTATAAGATGCTGCTTGTAGACAGTGGAACCTGGCAAGTCTGCAATGAATTACTTTAACATTTCTTGATGAAGAAA
>NW_005842012.1:127230-159837 GCF_000455745.1 Alligator sinensis | reverse complement strand
GTAATGATCCCCCCCCCCTCTTCCTTGTGAAGGGCTGTCACTGTGGATTGATCTTCAATACTAAAGTGAAGCCATGGTTGGAGATTCTGTGGTAGTCTGAGTAGCACAGGGATTATTACATGTATTGTGTTTATTTGACTCAGTCCTGTGACTCCTTTGCATTAGTCCAGGGGTGGACAATTATTTGGGCCTGTGGGCCACATAGGGAGTTTTGATAAGCTGTCATGGGCTGGGTCAGCACCCCCCACCCCACAACTACTCACCAAAACTCCCTATGAAGGATGGGACTGTGTGTGGGTAGAGAGCAGTGTTCAGGAGTAGGACAGGCAGGTAAGGCCAGGATCAGAGGGTATGGTCACGGGGTGGTGACAGCATAGGGCCAGGGCAGAACCATAATCTGCTGCCTGCATGGCTTTGTGTTGGGCATGGGTTCCATGGGTAGGTGTGTGTGGGAAGCGGATTGCAGCTCTGCACTGCCCCCATACTGTCACCACACCAAGATCTCGGCATTGGCCCTGGACGCAACTTCCTGCCTGTCCACAGCCTGCCCACATGGCTCCCGGTGGGTTTCCTTGGAGACTCCAAGATCATGGGCACCAGGGCAGTGGGGCTGGATCCATCAGTGGCAGCTGGAAGGAGTTGCTGCCAGGGCTGCTGGGAAGCGGAGTCCAGCTGCTGCATTGCCCAGCCCCATTGCATACTTGGGGGTAGCAGGACCAGCTGCATGCGCTATGTCCCAGGTGGCCCCTTGGACCAATGGGACCTGCTGTGGGCAGGCAAAATCCCATGGTGGGCCAGATCCGGCCTGTAGGCCATATTTTGCCCAAACCTGTATTTGTTCTTGATTGGTTCACACTGAGGGAAATTAGATCCTGAATGAGCACCAGATCAAGCCAAAATAACAGTGGAACTATCATTGATTGGCAAAGCAAAATCTATTAAGGAAGAATAAAACATGTGACCACCTCTTTTAAAGAAAGCATATACTTACTACATCAGGTTATAATTTTAAGACCTCAGTATACTCATCTCTGCTCCTGAAACTCTAAGTTAAAAGTCTCCATGAATTGCTTTTCCATATTTAGTTGTCCAGAAAATATTATCTTGTCAGATGCAGACTTCACCATATTTTTCTCACATCTAAGCTAGACAACAATGTGTGCTGTACCTATAACTTATCATGAAAGATATAGCTAATGGATATGTGCTTACACCTTCCAATAAAAAGAACTACTGAAAGTGTATTATCTCTGCATGCCACCCTGCACTGGCTACATTTCATACAGAAGTTGATTATCGAGGTTCAGATGGAAGGCCTTCTAACATAGTTCCAGCTAATTCAGACTGCCCCTCTTCTTCTTCAAACTACCAATCCTATACATGCTTGTAAAGTTTTCCAATGTGAGCCTGATGGGAAAAAAGGTTGGTTTTGATATCAGCATTTTGTCTGTAGAATTTACTCTTGCAGAACCTGAACTCTAAGCATGACCTTAAAAAGATTCAGGATGCAATGTGACTAAACACCAGGACAAAGGGATGTGTCTAAACATTGACTACAATATCTCTAACAGTTACTGTATAACTAATCTTCATGTCAAAGTTTCTACAGTCCCTGTTCTTTAAAACTGGAGCACTATAGGAAGAGCAAGGAAACTGTTTCCTACCAAGAAATACATCACACATTGGTTTGCTAGTAATCTTAACCAGATAAAGTGTAACCAGGTGATATAAGGATGAGTACTTTGAAAAAAGTATAAATTGAATAATAACCATCTGAGTGAAATCTGAGTAAGGAGTCCAAGATTTAAAACATGAATAATAAAAATAAAATCTGAAACAACTATTAAGAAATCTCATTTGTTCTAAGTATACCAAAATATACCAAATCACAAAATATCTATCATACTCTTCCCCACCTCCTCCTCCTCCTCCTCCTCCTCCTCCTGTTTGGCTTCGGTATCAGCACTTGGCATCCATATGTCTCAAAGCTTTTGACTTGATTTTTTAAAAATGTTTTGGTATTTTAACTCTCACTAGATTAATATAATCAATTAAATAACTAAACAAATCTAGCCCTTTTCAAAATAATAGATTAAAGATGTATAATGGATAGCATAAATTCCAAACAAAAGGCCAGTGCTTTCAGTGAAGATCTTTTAAGATATAGTTTCAAAACATTATAGCTATAAGGAGATTCCAAAATATATTCTTCAGAGTTTTCTGCAATACAATATATTGATAGCTGCAGTGCAGTAGTCTAAAATTTAATTCACTGTGGACACATCTACACGTGCATTTAAGTGTGACTAAATTTGATGTGCATTAAGCTAATGCACATTAAGCAATTTTTGGCAGATGTCTACACGTGCTGGGACTTGGCACTAAAGTTAGTACCAAGTCCCTGCAGCCCTGCCGTGTGCCCCTAGTGGCTGGCCAGACTCAGCACGAAAGTTAGTGCTGAGCACACCCTGCTGGGTTCCATGTTCATGTGAATTAATGTGTTTTAACTAACCATGCCTAAATTTGATACCTGCATTTGCAGGTATCAAATTTAGGCACAGTTAACCTAATTTTGCCTTTTTTAATGTGCATTAAGAGTGCACACATGTAGATATGTGACTGCAATGTGCATTAAATTAGGCTAATGCGCATTAATGTGTCTCATGTAGATGTGCCCTATATGGGCTTAATAGGATAGGATAATAGGATGCTACTTGGAAAGCAGAACATGCAAACAAGGAGCAAAGTGGTCATTATGGAGGAAGGAACAATATAGATTCTGAGCACAATGTAATCCAAATAAAAGTGGATTTGAACTTTATTTATCCACTAGCCAAATGCCTGTCGTGAATGACAGATTTCAAAGGAGTGTTTACATGGCCAGCCCCAAAGGGTGTCCCTTTCCCTGCCCATTCTGTTGCCCATCACTGCCAAGCCACAGCCCCCCAAACCCTGATGCTGCCCCTCACTCCCAACCCACTGACCCAGGCCCTGCCAGTGCCTCTCACTCACCAAACTGCAGTACCCTGTTCTCCTGGGCCCTGATGGTGCCCCTCACTCACGACCCACAGTCCCCCACCCTCTGTCCCTGGTGGTGACCCTCACTCCTAACCAACAGCCTCCTGGTGCTGCCAGTACCCCCTGCATTCCCAATCCACAGTCCCCCACCCCAATGCCCCACACTCTGAAGCCACAGCCCCCCAAGCCCTGCCAGTACCCCTCACTCATCAAACTACAGTACCCTGCTACCCTGGGACTTGATGGTGCCCCTCACTCCTGACCCAACACTCCTCAGCTGTCCTTGCTGATGTTCCTCACTTCTGACCCACAGCCCCCTGGCACTGCCAGTACCCCCTGAACTCCCAACCCACAGTCCCCTGCCCCCCTGATGCCCCACACTCCCAAGTCACAGCTCCCCCATCCCTACTGCTGCCCCTCACTCCCAACACTGATTCCAGCCCTCCCAGTGCCCCTCACTCACCAAACTGCAGTATGCTGCTCCCCTAGGCCCTGATGGTGCCCCTCACTCCTAACCAGCAGCCCCCTGGTGCTGCCAGTGCCCCCCACTCTCCCAACCCATAGTCCCCCACTCCCTCCCTGATGCCCCACATTTCTGACCCACAACCCCCAGCTGTCCCTGTCCTGACTGGGCTGGAGCATGGTGACACTGACTCATGCAGGCAGCAGTGGAGCATGTCTGGCCCAGGCTAAGGCCAGACATGCTCCAGTTCCTTCGTCAGGCTAAGGAAGCTGCAGCAGTTGGTGTGTGCTCTTCCTGGATGGAATGAAAAGTAAAGAAGCCAGGGGCTGGGCTGGGGAGTCGGTTGCCAGGCAGATTATAATGTGTCAAAAATCCAATGTCTATGTTTAGTCCATGATCTCTAGTATCCAGCAGGTTGATGAAATGGAGCTCATAGGCTCGTCTCTGGGAAATGTTGTGTAAGTTTCCCTTGAGGATCAGGACTGAGAGATGGGAGAGAGAGTGGTTTTCGTGTGAGAAATGTGCCCCCACTGGTAATTTGTTAATTCTGTCTTTGATAGATTTCTGGTGTGTGTTCATTCTGGTGTGCAGTTGTTGTTTGGTCTCTCCTACATATTTTCCATCGGGGCATTTGGTGCATTGGATGAGGTATATAACATTTCTGGCGGTGCAGCTGTAAGATCCTGGGATGCTGATGGCTCTGTTGTGGGGTGTAGTAATTGTGGGGGTGGTGGAGATGTGTTGGCAGGGCTTGCATTTCTTGTCATGGCATGTTCTGGATCCTTTTGGTCTGTTCTGGGATTGAGGAAGTCTGCTTCTGGTGCACATTATAATCTGCCTGGCAACTGACTCCCCAGCCCAGCCCAGCCCCTGGCTTCTTTACTTTTCATTCAATCCAGGAAGAGCACACACCAACTGCTGAAACTTCCTTAGCCTGACGAAGGGTTTTTGAACCCGAAAGCTTGCTTAATAACTATTCTCCAATGATTTGGGTTGGTCTAATAAAAAATATCAAATTCACCCAAGGAACCTTGTCTGCCTATGTCCTTAGACCAACACAGATGCACCTTAAACCCCTGCTACATGGGTATGCGCACTTCCTCAGCTGCAGGCAGATCTGTGTGTGCTTCCTGCTGCCTATGATCACCCTCCCCCTGCTCCCACCAGTGGAGCAAAGGGAAATCCTGGACAACCCATCTGGACAGAGAATGAACAGAGGGCTTAAAAAAAGTGGGGACATGTCTGGGGACACCCAGATGTATGGTAACCGTATCTCAGCAGCAGCGCATGCGCACTTGATCTAAAGCATTATGGACAGACAGACAGACCAAGCCCTTTATTATATTAGAATGCTTTGGTCTTTATTGTATTACATCTGAGAATGACCAAGATTCTATTAGATGAGAACCTTAGAGCGTAAAATGTGATAGCAGAAAAATACCACCAATAGCATAATAACATAGGACCTGCAAAACTATCTTCACGTTCTCTCACTCATAGTTCAATTGTAGATGCAAACCTTAAAATCACTTCTAATAAAGGAAGGGTTAGAAACTAGTCAGAGATTTGCACCTGTAATTTATTATGAGGGAATAAATATTACAGACACAAACTGGTCTTGAAAGGAACTGTTTGCAAATCAACTGAAAAATAAGATGCCCAATTATACAATAATTGGGGAGGGATAGCATACCTGGCTACAAATATTAATGTGTAATAATATAAATTCTAAGTGGATGAAGGATTGTTTCAGGTTATAAGTAGACGGCTATAAACAGGAGTCACAGAGCCCAAATAAAGGTAAATTTATCCTGAATGCCATAAAAAAATGTGAAACAGTGAGGACTATCATGCCATTCAGGAATCTCTCAAGCAGCTGCTGGAAGTTCCATCACTTGAATCATTTAAAACTGGACTGAAGAGAACATTTACAAATGTATTAAGGAAAACAGTTTACAGGTCTTTTCTATCTCCAAGTCTTTTTGTGTTGTTAAAATAAAAAGTATGAAATACAGAAGTGCAAAAGAGAGAACTGTGTTGCATAGTGGACAGCACTCCTTTCCATAGATATGATCTATCTGATCAGATTAAAAATGCCATGCAGCCGTGTTGGAGAAAATGGATGCACTGAGAAACCAAGCTGAAAACCTGAACAGTAGGTACACAATTTTCCAGTCTGCTTATTCATTTCTACACAGATATGAGACACTGGGAACAGGACTTGTCTATTGAAAGTCTTTGATTACTGCAAATTGCTGCAGTGTCACAGCCCCATTTAGCTGCTTCTCTTAAAAAATTTGTTGAGCTTTTGAACTACCAATATTAACCTGTATTTTCTTGTCTTCTTGCAACAATTATTCAATCAGGCTTCCTATTGTGAAGAATGTAAGATAAATTCCTCTGTAGCCTGAAAAACTATAGTCTCATGCTTTCACAGCTCAATCTTAGCCCTTTTACTACAAATAAAATTGTGTGTATAATTGCCAGATAAAGGTTTCCTCTAGCAACTCTGCCTGCTGATGAAATAAATGATTTTACAATGCGTTTTATTGCAGAATCCTTTTTGCCTTCCATCATCATCATCATCACCCCCACCACCATTATTAATTGGAAGAAATACAGCAGAATGGCTAAAGCCCTGGTTGGAAGTGGGTCTTTATTCAGAGCTTTGCTATTAACTCATTCAGTGGTACAGAACAAAACATATAATCTTGCATCCAACTTTACTCAATACAAAATGGGGATCCAGGTAGCTCCCCTTCTCTATCCACATTCACTTAGCATACCAAAAATCTTTGAGACTTATTTTGTTAACATTTCTAGGGTACTTTAAATCCTCAAACATAATGTACTACATTATGTGGCAATAAACTGAAACTCTACTTGTTTTTGAAGCTCTCTCATATTTGTTTAAATGGTCACAGATTATTCATTTGGTCCATAAAATTTCAGGATTTTTTGTATATTGACAGGATTTTAATTTGGTTTTATACTGTCTCATATTTAGGAACTGGAGGACTGAAAACTGGCGGCCTTGATTTTTTTGGCATAATTGTAAATGCACACAGCATATATTAAGAGCTGAGAATCCATAAAATACATGCAGCACATACATAGCTAAATAAAAAGGTACAAACAGTGTAGGTAAGTTAAAACTTTCACCACTATCTTTATTTGGAAATAATTTAAAAGGTAGCATGAAGATTTCAACATTTCAGAAATGTCCAAATAGCTGGAATTCATATCTTAGAAAAGGGTTTGCTCAAGTGAAGTTCAGTCTTTGCATGGTAATTCAAATTATAGTTGTAATTCAGGTCCTGGAATTAACCCACTCAACCAAAGCTTGAAAAGATTTAAATTTACTCAGACTATCAACAATACAATAATGGCTTATAGTTGCACAACTACCCTGTCTATTGGTGAGACAACCAATACGCTATAATGTGTCATTCTAAAACTCATAGTTGCTAATTGTTAAAAAAAATGAATCTGTACATCATTTCTAAGTTTGTCTGGCTGAAAACTTGTACAGACTCAAGAATTTTTTTAATCAGGATGAGATAACAACAAAGCTCTACAATGAAACACTTCTGGAATGATTTTTACTAAGGCGTTTAACTTCAATTTTTAACTGTGCAGAAGTGTTTTCAGAACAGAATTTCAGTACTTTCAGCCCATTGACTATGATGAAAAGAGTCTCTCTCAATACATTGTAGTGTTTAAGGCACAATTCAGGTCATCGGAGCTACCATTTTATTTGCTAGGGCTGATTCCATTGGGTATTCAGTTCAGATGAAGCAGGGAGGATGAACTGGTTGGGGAAATATAACTGTGTGACTACAGTGTTTAGACAGTTTTAGCATTACAGCCTTTTGAGAGTTTTCCATGCAAGCATTTTAGGCAAACTCTGCCATTGTACTTTTATCAAATTTGGCAATAGTTCAAAGCAATATGGAAAGGTAAATGAGTCTTAAGAAAGTTTTTTGACTAGGTATGCTGTTTTCCTTATTTGTACCGAAAGGTAAATACTACTATTGTGATGAAGAACAAAAAAATCTGAGCATAATATTTAAGAATTCTTTAATATTATTTCTAATTATTAAGAAATCTTTCTGAGACACAGGAGAGACATTTAGGAGAATCTTAGATTTTACTGATTGAATTAGGCCTTGATCCATTTCAGTCAACGAACATTTTCCCACTGACTACAAAGGGCTTTGGATCAGGCCTTCAGGAATAGGTAAATACCAAGAATAAGAACAAAAATGTGTATGTGTGAACACACACACACACACAAACACACATTCAGAAAGAGAAAGAGACAAGGAAAATATCACAACAAAAATTAATTCCTATATGAAAAAAATGCCATGACGAAAGCATAAGGAAAGTATTTCCAGTTAAATCAGTATTCTTGCCAGTGGTTATACATGATACTCTTACAGGAATTATAATTGATAGCACAAAATATGTATACTCTTTGTCTTATAAATAAGAAATTCTTTATCATTAGAATATTATATCTCTCTGCTAAAAACATCCCATGCAAAACACTGCAGTTTTACATTTATTTAGCTTCCTGCTTTCTCTCTTTTTAAAACGTTTATTAACCAGAAAGACCTCAGTGACATGTAAATTTCATTTCCTATGCCCAGAAGATTAAAATACATCTGTTTCAGACATCATTCAGTAAAGAAATAATTTGAATAGTTCATTTTATTAGAAAAAGATTTATGTCAGCATTCAACTATGACAAGAGAGGGGACAGTGGCATGTGCACAATACTGGAAACAGATTTTCCATGAAAAGTATTCTATATTGAACAAAATTATGCCAGAAATAATGTGAGCTGTCAATGAATAGGTTAACCCACTAGATAATGGACAACACCAGTGTTTTCATACTCTGTCCATACTTGTGTTGGTTAAGGCAGTCAGGTATGTGAATTCATAGCTAACTAAATCAATGTTAAGTATATGATTACATGTGATTTCATGATGTGATTTATTTCATATCTAACTCCAAATAATGCTAAATCTGCATGGGAAAGAATGTTGTATTTTAGGTTTAGAAGTGGAAGGGGGAGCAAAGGGAGTTGAGTGCTGCCAGAGGAAGTCCAATTTGTATAAGGAGTACTAGAGCTTTTTTATTAAAGACAAAGTATATGCAAAATACAATAAATATAGACACAACATGTTGGACTATATCTTAATGAGCCTATTATAAGGCTATGAAATGATGAACAGTCCTGCATGACTGGGTAGTTTAGGGCAGTGATAATGAAATACAAATCCTATTCCACCTAGGCCACATGTTTGAAGAAACCTGGGCTTTAGTGATTGAAAATTATTGACAGCCAATGGGTTTTTAGAATGCTGTGTGGTCTGAATTGATGATTTCTCTCCATTTTTAAAACAAGTGTTCACATTAACAACAAATACAACGAAAGTGGTTGGAGTTGGACCAATAATGACAAATATATTTGCAAATACTCAACTGTTAAAATGTTGTACTAGTATACATAGATTGAAAATCTTAACAACATATTCTTTTCTGTGGACTCAATTTAAGAAAGCACTGAAACACGTCAAAGTTAAAGTACATGCTTTCTTGAATAGGAATGCTTTCCTCATTGGGAGTGTATAAGATGGGGCAAGGGAGGAGTGAAAGGAAATATTTGTAGAATAGTTTATTTGCAAAGCATCACAAGATGCAATGAATTCTTCTATGACTGCTATTGAACCAGTTGTATTGGTAGTCTGGTGTGGGTACAGCAGAGAGAGACTAAAAATCTCACCCAATCCTATAATCAGCATGAAACCTAAACTAGCCTCTCACTCTCAGATGTGATTGCATCTCCAGAAGCAGTCTAAGATTAGGCCATGTTAGTGGGGAAGTGCAGAGCCAATATTTCCCTGTTCTCTTGACGTGTTTGGTAATAGTGAATGGTTGACTGAAGCCGATTTGATTTAGAGGAGATTAGTGTAATAATATGCCAAAGTTTGTATACATTGCTTCTGATAGAATCTTGCAAATTACATTCCATCTTTGCCAACTGTTCATTATTTATATGCCTTTTTATGTGATGGAACTATTAAGAAAACTAATGTATGAACAATTTCTGGGCAATAAAATTAGATGAGCCTCTATGCAAGCATCGTTATAGCGAATAATATAGCAAAGAAAAATGGATCTACAGTGGAACCTCCTGTTTACAGGTTCTTACCTTTACAACTTATATAGAATTACAGCTTGTAACACTTAACAAGTTAACAGGTAATGGTATACACTTTCACTACATCAGAAAGTATGCTATGATGAAAAAATCACTTGATAAGATATTAAATATAATGGGACCAGCAGAATCAGAGGTGAAATGTTGGGGCTGTAAAGTTATAATAGGTCAGTGAATGGAAGTAAACAAGTCTAAGCTGGTCTGATTTATGTACCAGGGGGCCAAAGGAGTATATAAATTTGAGCCAGAGGGGATATAAATCTCCTCTCAGTTACACCAGTTTAACCCCAGTGAAGACAATTAGTGAAGTAAATAAGTGGAAAATGTGGCTTACTCAATGCCCCTTTGATTCACCTCTCATTTTGGCCAATTCTGACTATCCACTTTCTTGGCACCACACCTGAGAAAGCAGTTCTTAAAACTGTAAAGCTCCTTTGAATGAAAATACTGTTCCCCATCAAAGCAACCTGTACCTGTGCAAAGAATAGAATTTACTAAAAAAAAATATCTCCTAAACAGGTGTCCCTTGAAATGCCATTTAAAAATTTCCGAAATACTGACTTTATATATTTAAAAAATCACTTAAATGTTCCATTTTGCATACACATACTTATAATTTGTGTATATGTGTGTACCTCTGTACCTATATTGATTGATTTCTATATCCCAATTCATGGATTTATATAGCCTGAGATTAATTTTATCCCAAATAATTCATGTTTAGAATAAGTTATATCATGCATTTAAGGCATAAAAATGTCTTCTATTTTTGCATTATAAAGCTGAAGTAATAAATGAGCCTCTGACTGGCTTTTCCTGTTTGCAGTATGTACAGTAACATTTGATTAGAGCCTTCATGAGAAGGACATTTGTGATAAGAAGACACATGTACTGTATGTCTCAATTTAAGGGTCATTTCCTGGTTAAATAAACCAAATTAAAATGGCCATAGAAAAAACCACATAGAAAACCTTTCATATTAGAACAAAAGTCTGCATTGTTCTTGTTATAGACAAGAACAGCGATACTGAATGTTTGTACACCTTGAGGTAGGTAAATGAGAAATAAGGGAAATGGCCGCTCCATTCTCTTGCAGTGACTAAGGCCTATGACCCCATCTATTTTTCAGAAACAAAATTAAGGATGACTACCTTGATTAACCCATTCATATGTTAGTCAATCTCTGCACTTTTCAGCAATAAAATAACCTTAAAAAAATAATTTGAAGAAACTCCTTGTCAGCACAGACTGACTGGGAACTATATACTTAATTCAGTTTCCATTATAAATAAAATTTCTGGAAATAATAAGGAAATAATTGTAATACTATTGCCAAAGTGTATATAGGACCTTTCATACTGAAGGATTTCAAGCTACCTTGCAAAGTGTGTGTTTTTCACCCACAGAACTTCACAAGTACATGAAATTACCTATTAGGAAAGGTCTTAGAACATCAGTGAAATTGCTTCTTAATACCTATACCAAAAAGTTTAGCACCAGATGTGATTATATTTTTTCATTTAAAAGAATGTTATTTAAACAGGTTTCTGAGCTGTGGATTTGCACACAAAAGCTCTGATCCGGAAAACTGATTTGCATCTGGAGGTTTATGCTTAGGCTGAGAACCCAAGGGATCAATGTGCAGGATCAGGCCCTAAGTGGCAGTGCATCATTTTGGGTATTACAGAATATTTTATGGATACATTTTCTGGCAGTGGTTTCATCAGTCACTCACACAATTAAATACCATTCCCTTAAGAAAGACTGCATGGATCCAGAGACTAAAAGAAATAAGAGATCTTGGAAAGATCTTAGGCTGAAAAGGCATTCTTTTTTATTAGTATAAAAATTATTTAACTTTAGAGCTGTACTAATGATGATTTCTGTGACCAAAACTGTCCCCTTATGATTAATCAATTATGCAAACCATCACCATTTCAAGGCTAGTAAAGACTTATTTAATGACATTTTTCATGCATCTCGTGTCTTTAATATATTATTTTTTCTTTTACCCTGACAGAGCAATCTGCTCTGGAGAAGCAGCACTGTTCCATCAAACAAAATTATCCTTCATAGTGGGAAACAATTGTTTATTTATAATACATTTTCAAAATTGATTGTTTTAAAATAAGTGATTGTTGCCTGGCATTTCATTTTATTTCCCTGCAGTGTGTATTACTCTTCATGCTTAGCATATGAGTGTTCCAATATTACCGGCATTGGAAACTGAGGATAACAGGTCCACTGCATTTTCCTTTCCCTCTTCCTTTTTACTGCCCTCCGAATGATCCCATCTCAGCTTGGAACTACCATGTCTCTATAGCTGAAGAGAGAAGCAATTCAGTCCTAATTCCTTTCTGGGTATCTTTTGGGCAGAGGCTGACAATAATCTCAAATTGCATGTTTTATGATGTGGGCTATTGTGTCCCCTATGAAATGAGCTGAGACAGTCAAACTCATTTTAGTTAAGGCCGTACTGTAACATTGTCCAAAAACTGGAGGTCAGTGTATTTTGTGCTATGCTGCAGAGTGCCTGACAAAAGCTGAGTTTACGGGGGGAGGGCACAACTATTTAAGGTAAAAAAGGAACTGTTTAAGACAATGATTGAGAATTGGATTCACATTTTATGGCAGGCATTTACATATCATGTACGAAAGAGGTACTTACTTAAAAAAACAACAACATGTTAACAGGATGGATTAATTTAATTTATTATCATGAGTACAAGTCATACAGAGATTTGGGGAAGATTCAAAGAAAGCAGCTTTCACAGTTTTATTGCTCAGGTTTAGCTAACACACAAAGATCCGATTTATGGAAATAACAATGCTTGGGTCATCAGCACTTCTGAAAGTGAATAACTTCTCCTTTCTTTTCCCTCTTCATAATCTCTGCTATGTGGTAGTAAGACAATTGTCACAGTAAACTGCAATCTTGCTGAAAGTGAAAAAATAGTTGCAACATTCCATCAAAATTAAATGATTAATACTGAGGATGGCATCTTCTCAATAGCATTCCCTGCTCTTTGTAACATATAATCTAACCTTAATAGTCTGGTATATTTAAAACTAAATATTATTTTGTACAAATTGTCCTTCCCCCTCAGAAAAGCCCCAGTAAAAATATAAATGCCTGAAGAGTAAACTTGCATTGCATGTACTCTGTTCATGATAAAACGGATTAAAATAAAGAAAAAGGAGGATAAAGAAAAGTCATCTACATGGCTGACTCAAGATCCCCATCTAGTGGCCATGTGAGAATTAACAGACACTTTTCAAAACTAATCTTTTTAAGAAAAAAATGAAGGGGTTTTTTTTTCCCTCCCTCCTTGTTACTTTTGGCCACATTGGCATATAAGCTTAGGCAAAATTTACCTCCTGATTACTGGTAGTTTTCCTTTTCTACACTCCATAGCTGCCATTCTGTTCTACTCTGGTTCTATATAGGTTTCACTGCACTTATCATCACAGTATCCAACTACATTCAGCATTAAAGCAACATAACTAGCATGTGCTTGGTGGTGTTTATCTCATCCTCAACTCATGGGGAGAAATGTTTTCACTGGAGTGTCTTGTTTGTGTAGGGTGTTCTTGTTTCATTGGTTTTGTTGGTGGTGGCAGTGGTTGTTTTTAAAGATATATTTGTATTTACGTCAGAGAAGTCATGGTGTGATATATATATATATATATATATATATATGTGAGTATTGTGCTTGGAGTGGAAGGCGGTGTGGTTTGTGATAGTTTCCAGTTGGTGGGTGAAGTTCCTCTGCACTGTCCCCAGTAGGCCCCTCCAGCTGGAAGGGAGGTTCAAAAACCCAATTGATGCAATGATCCAGAGGTGAGGGACATTTTCACAAACTGGGGTGAACTATAAAGAGCAGCAACTAAAAAAGCAGTGTAAGTGATCAATCTAAACTCCTCTAACTTATGCCAAATATACTACAGGGTCAGAAAAAGTTTAAAATGTTTTGGCCTTTTGCTTTTCCTTGTTTTGGCTGAAAAAGGAAGGGAGTTTCAACAGTTCTCACGGCATGCCTGCATTGCAGTTGAAGGTGAGATTGCAGATTCAGGCATATTCAAGTTCGCTTTGATGTATCTAGTAATACTAAAAAGATAAAGAAAGTGTGATAACATGGATTTAAGAAGAGTAGAATTGGGCCATCAAGGCTAGTCCTGTTGGTTGACTTTCACAGACAACCATTTGAGGCAAATCACCATTTCTAACCCTCATACATAAGGGCTTTGCTATAACAGTAATTTTGGGTGGCTTCTGGAGCTCTTAATACCTGGAGTATTACTAACAACTAAAACTAAGTTTAAACACTGTTATGTGGCTCAAAGTTACAGCACTCCAGGACAGAATCATCTCTGATTCATGTTACCCAGCTCATGTTAAACATCCCACCCACCCCCTCCCCTGCAGGCCTGGATCAGGCCCACTGCCCCCCTGCCCCAACACCCCAGATCCTTGCTCACTCCTCTTCTACCCCTTCCCCACTTATTCGTGGTTGCCCACACGGTCTGTCCTGGGGCAGCAGGCAGGGAAGTGTGAACCTGCCTGCCCAGCCACCACTGCTGCTGCTCTCTGGGGGGCTCAGCCCAGAGCAGCAGCCCCACAGCAGCGGCAACAACAGTGGCAATGTGGGCTGGACAGGTAGGTAGGTTAACCCTTCCCTTCCTGCTCCTTTAGCACAGACAAGCAAAAGGGGGGGCAGGGAAGGGGAGAGCCATAAAGCGTAGAGGACAGGGGAAGCCCAAAATGCAGGGGACGGGATTCTTACATTTCAGTCCTCCAGGCCCCTGCTAGCCTGAGCATTTGACTGCTCCATACTTTAGTAGGGTTACCATATTTTCAGTCCCACCTGTCAGCGGGACACCTAACTCCCAACCCACAGACCCCTGGCCCTGCCAGCGGCCCTCACTCCCAACCCACAGTCCCTCATGCCCCCAGGCTATGCTGCGGACCCTCACTCCCAACCCACAGACCCCTGGCCCTGCCAGTGCCCCTCGCTCCTAACCCACAGTTCCCCACCCACCCAGGCCACACTGGTACCTATCATTTCTGACCCACAGCTGCTGGGGTCCCCTTTCAGCAGGGCTGGGGGGAGCCAGGGGTTGCAGGTCAGGAGTGAGGGTCATTGCCCCTCGACAGTCATATCCCCTGCCGTCCCCCCCACAAGTGTCCTCTTTTTTTGGAACTGGAAATATAGTAACCCTACATACCTGAGCTAGCATTAAACACAGATTGACATTTGTGCGGCTCACAGTGTAACATGTAACAAGGCCCTAACTAAAAGGCAATAAAGCAGAAACAGTCTACAGCAGTGGTCTTCAACTTTTTTATGGTGAAGATCACTTTTTGTAAGTAAGCTGCTCACTCCCCCCTCCCCCCGCCTCCTGGAGAAGCCTCCTGGGCTCTGACCCCACTCACCCAGCACCGGCCAGGCAGCAGGGGGCATGGCTCAGCCCAGCCACATGTGTCCTGTCGCTCCCAATCGTGGAATCTCTGACAGACTGAGATCCACTGTCAGAGGCTCCACAATCGACCAGGCAATTGAGATTGACTGGTTGGTGACCACTGCTCTACAACCTGCCATAAGGAAATGAAGATAAAATGAGGGCAATGCAATATAGTTAGTAGCTGAAAGCCAATGCACTGAAGTAAGTACTTTAGCATATGCTCAGAGGATCCTAGGCAGATTCATGCCCCACTTTGCAGAGAAAGGCAACAACCCTCCAGTCTTGCCAATCCAACCTAGGGGGAAAGTTTCTTCCTCTAGTGTTGCTGATTGGTTTGACCCAGAATGGATGGCCAGGATCATCTTTATATCCTAAGTACTGGCAGCAGCACCGATGCACTTTAGTTAAAAAAAAAAAAATAGAAGCCCCTAAAACAGCATTAGCTGTGGCTGATATCCCAGTGCCTTAGAGGTAGACAAAAAATCCCAAAGTCCATGCCACTGCATCTTCACTGCTGTTGCTGTGTGTTACCTGGTTCTGATATGCCTGCCTACATACACTGTGTACCTTCCAGCTACAATGTAGACATAGCTTTAGTGCATACCTACCTCTTCTGCCACTGAAGTCAGTTCATTGGGAGCAGAGTTAGGTGAACGCTGAATACTCTTAAAAACCTTACCCAGATGCAACAAAATCTATTGAGAGACGGTTCTGTGTTTTTTGGGGACTTTTTGTTTGCAGTATTTCCAGCTTCTCAGTAACTAAAGCATACAGGAAATCTTGTAAGTGAAGCTGTTCTTATGAGATTTTTCTCCAAATTTCTAAATGAAAGAAGAGCAAATAAAATAAAACTCTAAATATTTAGGGGATTTTTCATTACAAGATCTGCTCCTTCCTATCATGTGGTAAATAAAAACATTGTGTGAGCCCACTTAAGTAGATCTTAGTTTTAGTGGTTCCTGGTATATCTCCTATAGTTAAAATGGGAAATACTTCTGAAAACTAACACTCAAAGGCTATATGCCACATATCCTTCAGCCAGCTGAGAACAATAGGTGGACTTTAAAGTCCCTGCTACACATTACATATATTTGGCAATTAACTGATTAATCACACAATAAATATAGACTGGCCATATATGCAAAGCAAGACCAGCTACAAGTGCGAAGTAGTTATCACACAGTTAATAGGTTAATCATGCAATAAATTTAGATCATCCACATGTACAAAGTAATTATCACATGATAAAAATGACTATCCAGCTATAAAAAGAGCCAAACAGCCATAAAGTTAGTGCTCAAAAATGTGTAACAACTCTGTAGCTGGTTTCTAACCAACTTTAATTTAAACGTGTAGCAGGGCCCTTATATTATTACTGTTTCTTTGTATTACCATAGCACACAGGATCCCTAATCCTGAATGAGAATCCCACTATGCTAAACAATGTACAAGCAAAAGAAAAATCCTGTCCCAAAGATCTTTCGATCCAAGTATAAGAAAAAATAACAGACAGACAGACTGGACAATGACAGGACACTACTAGACAATCTGGTCAGAAGAATAGGCAGTAGTCTTGGCACACTAGTGGCCTAAACTTTGCCATATTTTTAAGCATTCTGACAAAAGAGAATTATAAGGTAGGATATGAAGAAAGATAAAGAGGTAGTTTTTCACAAGTTTCTAGGCAGACCCTTCCAAGAGACCTTTCAAGGGGCAGAAAGCACAAATGTGTACATTAAGAAATTTAACAAGCGGGCAATGGAGACTGACATCATGGGCCAGTTGAAGGTGGAAGTCAATATTGTAACAGTGAATAATAGATGACATACAGAGTAGGGATGGGCTGTAAAGAGCCTAGAAAGAAAAGATAAATAAGTTAAATTTGAAGTGCCCAGGGAGAGGGGACGACAGGTAAAGGGCAAAAGCTGCATTGTAAAGAGAGGGATTACAATATTGTGAAGGCTTGTCAGTCTAATTTCAAATTACTGCATGTTATCCTAAAGTAGGAGAGAAGGGAGGGCAGGGTGGCACCTTAGAGACAGCCAAGTTCAGAAAGGCTTGAGCTTTCATAGGCAACAACCAACTGGGTCAGATGCAAATATCAGAGAGCATGTGATGAAGTAGGCGGTTTCCTATGAAAGCTTATGCCTTTCTGAACCAGTTAGTTTCTAGAGGTGCCACCCTGCCCTACCATCTGTCTGTATTTTTAAAATAAAAATCACTGATGTTTTTAAAGGTTACACAGGACTTTTTAAAACTCATAATCCAGAATATGTTATAATGGTTGCTCGTCCTGAGATGGAGAAATGTAAAGTGCTCCACCTCGGGACGAGCAACCCCCAGCACACCTACAGGCTTGGTGGCACCAAACTGACTAGCAGCACGAATGAAAGGGAGCTGGGGGTAATAATAGACCACAATATGAATATAAGATGGCAGTGCAATACTGTAGTCAGTAGGGCAAATAATACTCTGGCATGTATCAGTCGATGCATCTTCAGCAAAACCAGGGAGGTGATTCTTCATCTCTATTCAGCACTGGTGAGACCGCAGCTGGAGTACTGCATCCAGTTCTGAGCACCACGCTTTAACAAGGACATGGACAAGCTTGAGAGAAGAGCCAGACCTATGATCAGAGTCTTAAAAGGCACTCCATGCAAGGAAAGACTAAGGGAGTACGTTAAGGGCTCAATGAGCAACTGTTCACCAGGGCACCCAAGGAGAAAACCACGAGTAATGGCCACAAACTCCTGGAAGATAGATTCAGGCTCAACATTAGGAAAAACTTCTTCACAGTCATGGTGTCCAGACTGGAATAAGCTCCCTCCAGAGGTGGTGCAATCGCCTACCCTGGAAATCTTCAAAAGGAAACTAGACAGTTACCTTGCTGGGGTCACCTGACCCCCAGTTATCTTTCCTGCTTGGTGCAGGGGGCTGGACCCGATGATCTTCTGAGGTCCCTTCCGGTCTTACAATCTATGAAACTATGAATCTATGGTCTTTCAGAAATATAAACACCCAAATTCATTTTTGTACAGTAGCATTTAATATTTTTTAAAACAACATAAAGATATACCCAAGCTATGGTTTTCCAAGGGAAATTCAATGTACTGCACTTCCTTTACATTACTAATCTTTACATCCTGTCTGCATTTATCACAGCTAGTGGTACATATTATTTTCTGTTAAATATAAAAGCTAGGAAAATGGCAGTTTGTTAAAGTAAAGGAGTAGTAACACATTCTTCATATTCTCCATTTTCTGTTAAGTTTTGACCATACAATCAAGATCTCATCTGGCCATTGTGTCTTTTCTATCCATATTCATCATAAGCCCTGCTCTTAGTGTTTTAAGAACAAGATCTTTCACCCAGACTTCTTTCCCATTCCAAATTAGTCCTGGAATCCAGATTCCACATACTTTGTTAGCTTCATTTCGTACAGTTACTTAACCAAATCAGGTCTCATAACTTCCAGCCCTGTACATAAATATCTTCACATTAGTGGCTCAGCAGGCATGCATTTTGTAGAACTATGTGGTGTTGTTTGATAAGATAGGAGGAAAGAAGCTATTTTCTGATTTAAAGATAGTATATCTCACTTGACAGTTTTCATGGCAGTTTTAAAAGTTCTAAAAACATTTGGTTTCCCATTAGTACTGTGATGGTAGGGCACAGATAAAACATGTCAAATAATATCAACCAGTAAAAAAGTTCTACAGTTCTTGAGGTGTAAACTGGGGCCCATTATCTCAGGGATTAATTTTCCAGGTAAATGATGAATCATAAGGTAACAAATAATATTTAATGGTGCTAATTGTATTAATGAAGGACTGTCAGATATTGTGATTGTGTGCCTACCATTAATAGAAAATGTTCATATGAGAAAGGTATAGCAAAACCAATACGAATTCACGGCTATTGGCACGATGGCCACACGCAGACATTTGTTGCTGAAAGATAAGTTTTTAGTTGTGCAAACTGACAAAGTATACAGGTATAAACTGACTTTTCATTATCCATATTTACATCTGGCCACCAAACATGCTGTCTAATTTAGCTGAGCTGTAGGTGGAAGGTTTTCATAATACTTCTTCAAAACCTAATGCCAATAATTGTCCAGAAAAATAGGTCTTATACAAGAGATATTTATTTTCTATTGAAAGTTCATTCTTCCTGTAAATAAATATGGTCACAGGTCCACAGCCTTTGGGTGTGAACATTTCAAAGGTATCTGTGGAGTTGCATGCCCTGTTCCCATGAAAAGTTTCTTGATTGGGTTTGGGTGAATATCTTTGGTATTCACTATAATATCTCTCTAGGATATACAGTGCATACCTTTATGGATATTCTAGCAATGTTTAAAAGAAATCTGGCTGCCCATTAGTTTGATTGTTTAGTTCTATGATCCCAAAGCTGCAGTGCTTTCTGCAAGTCTTCAGTTCATTGCATAAAGCACAGGCCCTACCAACCAACTTTTCTTGGCATCACTAAGAATATGATTACACTGGAATCAAAGTTATGATTACAACTTGCTTAGACATACTTGGCATAGCTAGCTTAAACTTAGGTCAGATGTACACAAGCTGCAATTCCACCTCCTGATCGCAGCATAGACATGCTCTTAATTGTTAAACTATTTGCTGTTTGTATCCTAGTATAGTATTTTTTTCATCTTCTGGTATAGATCATTAAAATCTGAATGATAGTTTCATTTAAATCAGACATGATTTATTCAGGAGAAAGGGAGAAGATACTTTAAAATGTTGAGCAATAATATAAAGAACTGTGCAGAACCTTCCTAGAAGAGTAAAAATGCTGTTGTAAATTAATGGTAACTGTAGCAGGGCACTAAGGTGCCTGCTACTGAGAGAGCTGGGATAGCTCCTCAGGTGCTGGTTGCTGAGGTAACTGGAGGAAACTAATGATCCCCACCTGCCTAGCCAGCTGAAGGAAGGGGCAGGGCCTGGCTCCTATATAAATCACAGGCAGGAGGCCAGGAGGCAGTTTCCTACCAGCAGCCAAGGAAGAAAGAGCTCTTGGTCATGAAAGAAAGAAGAAGCCGGAGGCAGGAGCAACGTCTGACACTGCTGAGGGATGAGGAAACCCCGGTAGGCTTGAGCATGATTATAGCCGGGCAGCTTCTGTTTGTGTTGTAGCCCAGGGGCTTGTGTTTGTGTTGTTGTTTGTTACCGGTGGTTTGGGCGAGGCTATTTGGGGTTGGAGGAGGCCTCATAGGAGACCCACAGCAGTGTGGGAACCCCAGCACCAGCAAGGGCACAGCATTCGGGGTGCACAGACCCCAGCCCCAGAGAGGGCAGCTGAGAAGTCCCAGAGAGGGGGGCGTTGCTGAGAAGCCCCCGTGTAGGCATGGCAAGTGCCTGAGGGAGGGCGGCATTACTGAGAAGGCCCCTAAGGGAGCGGGTGCAGAGAGAGAGGGGACTGTGGAGAGCCTGAGCGCTAGAGAGGGCGCGGTGAGAGAGAGACCTAACGTCAGGCACATCTGCGAGGCTTGGGGTGTGGTACAGGGGTGGTTGGAGCCACGCATAGCCCATAAGGTAGGAGTGTACTGAATACTCAATACTGGAGAGGATCTAGAGATAGCAGGAGAACCATAGACAAGCAGACGAAGGGCAGCCTCCCTATAAAATATATAAGATCAAAGTCGTGGCAGGAAAGAATTGGAGTGTGCTAATCGGCAACTTGACACGGTAAAGGAGGCGGCCGGGGAGAGCACGGTGACCCTGACTGCCCTCCTGTTACAATAACATTATGGTATTCATATATGGTTATGACTTTTTTTCCTCTGTACCTGGAATTCCCTGACAGGTTGCCCAGGAAAGAGGTTGCTTTTCTTCTTCTGCAATATCTGTATTTTCTGTTTTAAAGGAGGAGCTGTGTCAACACTGCCATTGCTCTCCCCAAGGGAAAGCCCCACTGGCTTTAGGGTAACATGAGCACTACTGGGGCCTGCTTTGAATTAGTCTATTTCCCAGACTGCTAATTTTGTCAGCTGCATCTTGCTTCTGGTCCCTGAGATGTAATAGAGTTTGCAGACAGTTTAAAAATCCCATAAAAGCCCTCTGCACAGAATGTTCACGCTCAGGATCCCATTACCTGGGTTCTACCAACCAAACACAAGGAGTTAATCTATTAAACTATCCTGGGACAATGCAAAAATGATGTCAGCTAAAAACTGGTTCACAGAATCTGTATTCCAGAAGAGGAATGCCTTACTTCATGCAGAACTCTAGGTTTCAGAAAAATAACAGGCTTGGATTTTAAAATCTACAAAGGCTTTTTAAAGTTCTACCAATCCCTTCTTTCTTCTTTGTATCTCTTGGCTGAAGTTTGGAGAAATTGTTATCATTTGCCCTTGGAATTCAATAGCTCTCTCTTTCCAGGTTGCCTGAAGGATCTTCTCCTTATCTCTCATTTCCACTAAAGACACAAGCATTGTGTTCTTGGAAGAAGTACCCTTGGGTTGGTTTGGGGTGAGTATTTTATAGTATCAATCAATAAAAGAAGCATCCTCATCCCCTGGCAATTCAAGAATAGCAAACTGTAATTTTTCTAGGAAATCCACTAGATCTTTTCTGTCATTTCCAACGGAAATTATTCTTGCAATCTGGGGCCTGGATTATACTTTGGATTGTCTTTCATATCGTTTCAACTCTCCCTATATAGATGACATGACACATAATAATGGATCTTTCTAATTAGCCTATGTACAAAGAAAATGTTTCCCAGCTTTGTATGCATGACACATTGATCAGTGAAGGCAATCTGATTTTCTGACTCATCAGCATGGAACAGCGATAGTTGCTCACTTTTTGCTGGAAGTCAAATGCCACCCTTAAGGCATATCCAAGCCCTGCATTCATAATCAGCATCTCACTGTGATGTCACTAGTCCCTTATTCCTTATTCCCTTATTCCTTCCCTTTCCATTCATGTCTGAACAAGTAGCTTTCAGATGTTTGTGTGGGGAGCAAGATATGTAGGTAAAGAAGATATTGTGGTAAATACCTGTCATTTAATGAAAATGTATTCTTCAGGGGCATCTTTATGGGTACTGTAAATAGGTCGCCCAACGAGCTTCCTTATTAAGGTCTTACTGACTTTATCAGCTAGTTAGCAACAAATCAAGCCAGTGTGGCAGCAGCAAACAAATAAGCAAACAAATCAATCCAAACTTGCAGTCTTTCCTCAGACCTTGAATTCGGGTTCAACACTTCTCCCTAAACACCAGCTCCCCCTTGCGCTCCATTCCAGCTTTTAACGTTTTTGTGACTCCACCCTCATTTACATCAGTAGCAGCTGGTTTCTAGCTCTCCAGCTAGGAAGCCTACAAATATGAGTAAATATGGTCTTACAATAAGTAATGTGAGTTATTATATTATATATTATTCTGAGTAATGTAAGTAAATATGGTCTTATTAAGAGCCATCCTGTTCTAGTGGACTGAGCACAGAATGTACTCAAAAGAGCTGAGTTTGCTTTTTGGTTCTGCTACTGACTATATAGAAATCATTTGTACTGTTCCTTACCCCTAATCTCCATTTGTTTTGTCCATTTAAACTGAAAATGTTTGAGGGTAAACATTGCCTTTTATTATGCACTGCCAAAATGGGATTCTAATCTCATTTAGGATTTCCAGGTACTACTCTAATAAAAATAGATAGCTCTAGTAATTAACATGCTCTAGGCACTCACAAACATAAGAAATAAAACTTTCAAAAAGGAAGCCAGTTCACTAAGGGTACATGTTTTTAGTCTTGCCTAGAGAAAATCCTGTCTCTGTTTGTCTCCTAGATGGTAACAAGAAACCAATCAACACTGCTGCAGGAAGCTTGCAGAACTCTTTCCACTCTCCTTTCAGGAGCCCATCATCATGGTGGGAGGAGGCCTGATTCATACTTCTGTGCTGTTTCTGCTCATTCCTATGGGCAACAGGATACTTTTTTTGCTCCTCCCTTACCAAGGCAATAGGATACTTTTTCTGCTCCTCCCTTACCAGGGTAGTGCTATAGTGCTTCCCAGGCCTGGGTGGGTTCTGCAAAGCAGAACTGATGTTGGTGGGGGAGGAAACTGATGCTCTAGTTGGCAAAGCTCAGTGAAAGACTATGAGGGGACAGAGTTGCGGCAGAATGGTTGGGAAAGAAGGACTGATTGAGAAGTGGAGCGGTAGAATTCAATGAAGGGCAGGGTTTTGGCAGGGCTTTGGGTGAGGAGATGATAGACACCCCTTGTTCCTTTTCAGATAACCTTGGTCACTCATCCTTTATTCAGAATTCTGTTTGCTTCCATCCATTTTTTACCTCTGTCTTAGGTGCCCTTTCATGTCCTTTACTTATCCAGGTTGCACCCTACTATTTGTTATGCTTCTCTTTCTGCCTGTATTCTTTGTCTTCCTGGATTTTAGTCTCTTAATTTCTTTCCTTTTTACTTTTTTCACCTTCTCTCTTTCCTAATTCCTTGCTGACCTGGATTGGATGGATTTTATGAAAGCTTTTATAAAATATGAAGCTTCCTCCATAACCTTGAGGAAGCCTTCTTGGATGGAATGTTAGTACATGCTAATACATACGGTATGAGAGAGAAAATCTGTACCAGACCTGTCATGTGTTTGAAGATACAGGAACTGATTACTATCCCCTGTCCTCAGCTACTTGGCACTGATCTAAGTTAAAGTGCATAAGCACAGCTATACTTATATTAGTGGAGAATCAAGTGTAACACAGCTCTGCTCTGCCCCATCTCTGGATTACACTTCTGGTATGTCCCATTCCCTACATCGAATGTGGAGGCATGCAGCTGATATAGGATGTGGTAGAACCATCTGCATCAGGTTTCTGCGCACAAGAATTGTTTCCTGGTCATCTCGGCTGACCTCTGTTTTGTGCCATTGAAGACATGCCAAGTGGGCTTAGGAGACAGAAGAATCCAGTCCTTTGATTTTAGTAAATTATTTCTCATTATGAGCCAACTCTTCATCTGATATAAATCAATGTAGCCCTGCTGACTCACTAGCCTTTCACCTAGGAAAATCTTATTCTCAAAATTAACTAAAATAAACTTAGACAGTTAGGAAACTTTCTATAAAGTTTGTAAACTGTCAAACGTTATAATTGAAAGGTAATTATTTGAAATAATTTTTTTGTAGTAATTACTGATCTGACAACTATCACCTTTTCCCATTCATGAATTTTCCACAGATAGTTAACAGATTTGTCAAATGCACTTCTTATTTAGTATGCTTGCTATTTGCCAGATAACCTGTTAATAATTATAATACTAATTTAGTAGTAATTATTTGTCCTCAGATTGTGCACAACCAATTCATTATAATAATTGCAACTGAAATCTGAGATGTTTTCATTCATTTTGATTGAACATTTAAGTCATATGAAATATTTCTGTTCATTAATTCGATAAGCATAAATTGGAGGAAAGGACTGCCAGTATGAATATATGTGATTATAAACCATAAATTTATCTTTTCAATTAATATCTTTTAAAATTTGTGAATGATTGACTAATTATGTAGATAACATCAGTAAACTCGTTTGTTAGGAAAGTCACAGAAAATAAACACAAATATAGGCACAGCTGAAATAAACTTAACTATTGAAATAAATAGCTGCAGAATTTGTCATTTAAAAAAGAAGAGGCTTTTTCTCAATATTAGCCCTTCTCTAATAACTAAAAACAGCACAGTGGTGAATTCTGTAAGGTGGAATGTTATGAAAATGTATATTCTTTTCACCTCTCCATAAATCATCTGAAGGAGAGTGCAAACAGAAGAATTCCAGACAATAAACCGGGCAGTACAAAGTTTTGAAGTAGGAACATGAGATTCAACTTGTAAAAACACTGGGGAAAATTAATCTGAAAAATCTACTAAATGGGAGATTGAAACTTGGAAAGTATAAAGCCAAAGGTGACAGAGGAGGTGATAGTGAACAGCCACTTAGATGCCATTTTCCAGTATAATCAGGCATAACCCTGCTTGAAATACTGTCTTCAGTTCTGTCTACAAGTCCGCCATATTTCCAAACTAGATACCCTTTCCTAGGGCCATAAAAAGGTACCACAAGATGTTGTAATAGGGTCGTAGTGTTGTAGCTGTGATGGCCTAGGGTAGGGTGGACAATTATTCTGGGTAGAGGGCCGCTTACTGAGTTTTGGCAAGCCATCAAGGGCCTCATGACAGGCATCCCAGGGCAGATAAATATTAACTTCCTAAATTTTTAGGGGCCCTGCGGGCTGGATAGAATGGCCTGGTGGGCTGCATCGGGCACCTGGGCCGCATTTTGTCCACCCCTGGTCTAGGGAATGTGTGGGAAGCTATTTGTTTGATAACACCTTTTATTGAACCACTTGTTTAGTTATGAGAGAGATTAAATACTTTTTCTGGAGCTAAATGCCCTTCCTTAGTTCTGGGAAAGAAGTAAACACAACCTAAGCTGAATACTAGGAAAATCCAAATTAAGCTAAAACCTTAATAACTAACTAACTAAATAAGAATACTATCTTTCTCTACTCTAATATTAGGAAATACCAGGAAGAAGGATCCCTGTACAATCCTAATGAAAAGGTCTGTTGATATCTATATGATACAGTCTTTAATTCCATGATCACATACTAATTTTCCCCATATGCATTACAAGCAGGATGGAGTAAATGGTAACAGAACTAGCCTCCTGCTGCCTTCTTTGTGGCCTGGCCATTAGAGAAGAAGAGTAACATCCATGTTAGTGGGTCTCGCAACTGTTTGAGACAAAAGTTAAATGTTGGGAATTGAATTTTCTTACACCCCTTGGGAAAGAGCATGTAGTCTAATATTTATATGCAGCAAAGCCAGATTTGCCAAATACTTTTTAGAGGCACTACATGGCTTCAAATTGGTTCAGTGCCCTGGGTTCTTGTCCCAGCTCTGTGACAAGAGGTTTGATTTGACAAATGTGACAAATGATACTCCCCTGCATCAGAAAATGGGACCTG
The DNA here is from genome assembly GCF_000455745.1 of Alligator sinensis. Taxonomy (NCBI): domain Eukaryota; kingdom Metazoa; phylum Chordata; order Crocodylia; family Alligatoridae; genus Alligator; species Alligator sinensis. The sequence continues at coordinate 133,654 of NW_005842012.1, read as the reverse complement.
AGGCCTTTTTCAATTTAAAAAAATAGAAGTGTGTATAGGATAGGCAGTGAGTCTTAAAACACGTCTCATGACTCTCAGATCAATCCTCATTCTCTTAAGCTCAGAAGTATTTTATGGGTCTGTTTAACAACAAATCCATATTTTGACAGCACCCCAGGTAAAGAAGTTGGGTCAGCATTTGGCACTGTTCCACAATATTTAAGATGAATGGCAGGTCTAAGAAAAGGTCATGGGGCTTTTTCCTTGGTAAGTAGCTATTTTAATATTCCTGTTAAACTACAAATAGTGCAAAGCAGAATTTGTGCTCTACTGAGTCTGCCTGGAGAGCATAGAAAGATCCTCTGCTTGCAAATATCCACAAAGTCCAGCTGTGAGGAGGGAGGCTTTACTTGTCTTGATACCCTTCTAGGATGGTGAGAAGCTGAACATACAACCCTGGCAGTTAAAGAGTGTGGGATCCTTTTTTCTGTTTGGTTTCTCTTGTAATATGGGACTTTCTGGCTGTCATGTTTTCTGGAGACTTAATTCTACCTGAGTAGCACAAAGAAGCTGGGGAAGAGGCTCACGATAAAGGCCTGTTGGCTAAATTCAGTTAGAATAAAGGAGATTGCCCTTGGTATTTGTAGTTTGCTGGACCATGTAGCTTTGCATATAAATGTGCATTGTCTGTGATAGTCAGTCCATTTTTGTTTACCTAGTTACAGGTCTGTTATTTTTGTTCTCAATCACCTCTGTGCAAGGGAGCTTCTATATGCTGCTGTTCCTTCTCACTGGTTATATGGCCCTGTGTTATACCATCAGTAGCATTCTGAACATCCTCAGGAAATAGCCTGGGTCCTCCATGGTGGTGTTTTGTGCTCCTCTTGAGAGGAGTGTAACTCTTAGGACTTATGGTCTAAGTTGCAAGCCTCTTTCTGATTTAAAATTAAGCATTCTTTCTTGGTGTCTGAGCAGAGAATAATTTTGTAATTGCTTCAGGGTTCTCTTTAGCTCAAAGAATGTGTCAGATGTTGCATTTTTGTCCAATGACTTCTTCATACAAAATGCATAAAGTAGTGCCTAAGCAGGGAGCTGACCACAGGACTGTCTCTGCCATCAGGATGCTATAATCAAGCTCACTCTTGCCTTCTCTCTCTGGACCTAGTGAGTTGTACATTCCTTTCTAAGGCCTGACTTCACCAGGAGGGTTGGAGAGTGTCCTGTCATCTTGGCCAGTCCCCTAGGTGGTTTAGGGCACTCGCCTAGAAGTTGGACATACAGGTCTGAACCACTTTGGGTTAAGGAGATTCTAGAACCCATGTCTTTCATTTCATCGGTAGGTGGTCTCACCACTAGGTTACTGGACTGAAGTCTATTAGGTATATTCTTCTCCATTGTCAAGAGTGAAAATGCTGTACTCAATACTGAACTCAGTGCTGCTGTCAATTGAGCCCCTGTGGGCACACTCAATCCTGAAATGAGAGCTGTTTCCCTTCCAGCCTCAAGTCTGATACCTAATCTTGGGGAGGGGGCGGTGGGGTTCAGGTCTCCTTGTTCACTGTATAGGGATTGTAAGTAGATAACCCTTTTGATTTGGATCACCTTCCCCAGGAAGGCACCTAACTGAAGGAGCCTTCAAAGTTAATTTGAATCTGTCCTGTAGCTTCTTAACATTTTATAGTTTTTCCTCCTTTCTTCTTGTTAGCAATGGTGACAGATTCCAGAAACACAAATGTTGACAAGGAAACAAAGTTTAAAAAACCTATATGAGAGAGAAAATAGATCAGAGAAGCAAATAGAGCCCAAAATAAATTAATGTGGCATTTGAGAGAGAGTATTCATTCAGCACAGCCTTGTGTCTGGGTTCTACTGAAGTCGACTGTCAGTCAATAAAACACTGGCAAAGAGGATCATCATGTGAGCAGTAAGACTCACAAAATCACTTGATGAGCATCTATTTCATATTTGATAAATACACCAAGACTCATCAGTGCAGATGATGTAATTGAATTTAAAGTTTTGGAGGAAATGAAAACCGTCATATGGAAGAAGTCACTGAAGACCTTAGTCTATCCAAAGGGGCTTCCTAAACATTCCTGCCCAAAATACAGAGTAGTAAAGTTTTTCAAAACAGTAATATTAAGTGGTAAGTATAAAAAGTTTTTAAAAAACCAACCCTCTGAGCTCTTCTTGGCAAATTCAGGCATTGTTGTCAGTTAAACTGGAAAAATGTTCTAGCTGTTCAACGTAACAGCCAGGAGTTGAGTCTTTCAGCTGTAACAGCAAAGCGTCTGTGAGGTTGCCCATAGAACCAGAAGGCAGGCAGGCGGGGGACAAACTATTCATACATTCAAGGAGTTTAGATCAGGCAAAAAAGGGCTTGCCTGAGCTAACTTAGTTCATCAAAGGAGGTGTACTACTTGGCTTGGGCTAATCCATACCTGAACTAACAAAACGTACGCACACATTCAGAGCACAGCCTCAGGGGCTGGGAAAGCCCAGCTGCTTGCCTCAGCCCCAGGGCTGTGCTTTTACAACCTTCCTCTAACCTGACATGGCTATTTTTAGCCAACCCCCCCCACCCTCATGGACCCAACCCACTAGCTCCCACAGCACCAACAAACATTTGCACAAGCGGGACCTGATCTATGATCATGCAACTTAAAATAAGAGTCTATGGGGACATCTACACATGTACTTTACTGCAAGTTGACTAATTAGCTCCACAGTAGAGTGTCACCATCTCCATGTGCAGTGCTATTAGGCTGGAGTAAACCAATTAACTCTGCTGTAGGACAGTATTGCCTAACACAAGGACTATCCTATGGTGGCATTATTTACTCCACTGCAATACATGTGTAGATGGTGACCGGAGATGGCTGGGCCACAAGGGTGCTACAGTGTGGGGAATGCTTGCTGGCTAGTCAAAGGCACCCTGCCAGCTTGGGCTACACCACCCCCACTCAACATGCTGCAGTCCCAGGCACACACACATTCAGTGTCCCAGAACAAACTCTGGCATGAATTGTGCCAGAGTTTATGGTGTCACATTAATAGTATGTGTAGTTGTGCCCTGTGAGACTTATTTGGCTTAAAGTAAATCATGTGATCATAGATTCAGGTCCTGGGAATGTCTGCATGTGCCCAAAGTCTGTTGGGGTGGAGACTGTCACACACTCCATGTTTGTACAAAGCTAAGCACAGTAGGGACTAATCTTTTGGGGGTTTCTAAGGTGCTACTGTCACAAACTGTTAAGGTAATAACTTGCTGAAGTAGAATGAGACTGGGACAAATATGTGAAACAGTTTCTTGTCTTGATTGAACTAAATGGGTTTCTTTTTCCAGATGAATGTGGTCAGGAGCCTAAATTATCTGCTGTGTATTAATTATTAATTTCCATCTTTCAAATTCCACTTTTAAGAACTGCAAAGTAGTAAAATGACCAGTAACCAGTAGCAAAATAGCCCATAATAACAAAAACTAGTGCAAAGCAGTAAAATAACTAAGGTGAGTCACTTTTTGTGACTATATTTTAATTTATCATTGGTAGTTATGAATATTTTGTTTGTTTTCCAAAGGACAGAGGTGCATATATTCCATTTAATGCATTGCTCATCAAAGATCAAATGTATCTCTTGTGCAGATGTTGGACAAGTGAAGTTATTCAAGGCAGTAGGTACATTTCTTTGGCATTCCACTAGAGGCTGCTCTTTAGTAAGTATTGAAATACTTTTTTTCCCTGCTGCCAATCTGCTGTGTATATCTACAAAGAGAGGCTGAAAGTGCTGATCAGATGAGCAGGCCATTTTTCAAAAATAACTGTTGTCACAATGCATATTCTTCTGCTGCACTGTGCTTCCTTTTAACTACCATGTCATGTCTACTCTCTTCTGTTGTAAATCTCAGTTAAAACATATTGACAACAGTTATGGATTTTGACTTTGTCCACAAATACAAAGAACAAAATATAGCATGCTTAATTTATAAAATGGGAATTGGTACATTATAGGTAAGAATGAGATTGTAGCTGCAATAAATTTAACAATTGCAGTTATCTGATTGTTCAGGATTTTATGAGGCTACTGGATTCTAATGGCACAGATATCAAGATAGATTTTTTTATAATCCTACTTAGTTTTTATCAATACATTCCCACACTGAAATACAAAACATATAGCCCAGAGATTCATAGTAGGATACACGCAACTGAGTGTATACATATACGTCTCTCAAGAATTCAAACAGCTGCCACAGGGATGTGATGATCAGGCATATTTTACACCGTCTATATGCATATACAAGCAGCTGATTAGGAACTTGTGTGCCAGAATCATCCATACACCTCCTAGGCTCCTTTTTTTTTATTTTATTTTTTGTTCAAGAAATCTTCTCTTCTGCAGACAGATGAGGAGGAGATAAAATTGTCAGCATGATTCCATACAAACCCTACACCAAAGACAAGTGTACACCACTGCTGTGCCACACCCAGGAGTGCACCACCTCCATCCTATTCTCCAGCTCCTGAGAGTAAAGCCGTCTGGCTGCTTTAGAACAGGGATGGGTGTGTACCCAGCACTATTCTGAGCTCTTTGTCTAAAGCATACTTATTGGACACACTAAATGTCATGCTAAAATGTCTATGGTGCCTCATTTTGGGGATTTTCAGGACAGAGCAGGAGCAAGTGGGTAGTACCTGTTTCAGAGCAGCATTGGTGAACATGACACAGAGGTGGCACTGGGTGCATCTACACGTGCGCTTTACTGTGGAGTAGATTAATTAGTGCCACATCTCAGTCTGCACATGCACTGGTATGATTCATAGATTGTGAGGCTGGAAGGGACCTTGGGAAATCATCAGGTCCAGCCCCCCCTGTAACAAGCAGGAAAGACAACCGAGAGTCAGGTGACCCCAAACAAGTGACCCTCCAGACTCCTCTTGAAGATTTTCAGGGTAGGTGACTGCACCACCTCTAGGAGGAGCCTGTTCCACAGTCTGGACACCCTAGCTGTGAAGAAGTTTTTCCTAATGTTAAGCCCGAAATGGTCTTTCAGGAACTTGTGACTTACTCTTGGTTTTCCTCAAGGGTGCCCTGGTGAACAGTTGTTCACTGAGCCCTTGATGTAAGCCCCTGATGATAGCAGCTTACTGCTACAAGTCCCCCCTCTGCCCCTTTTCAAGCTGAAGAGTCCCTGGTCCGTCAACTTATTCTCTTATGGCTTGCTGTGCAAATCTCTAATCATTCAGGTGGCCCTTCTCTGGATTCTCTTGAGCTTTACCACATCCTTGTTGAAGTGTGGCTCACAGTACTGGATACAGTACTCCCGTTCCAGCCTCACCAATGTTGAGTAGAGTGGAAGAATTACTTCTCTAGTTTTGTTGGCGATGTGTCGATTGATGCATGCCAGGGTATTATTTGCCCTGTTGGCTACAGCATTGCACTGCCAGATCATCTTTGTACTGTGGTCTATTATTACCCCCAGGTCCCTTTCATTGCCAAGCCTGAAGGTGTGTGTGTGGGGGGGAGGGGTTGTCCCCAGGAACTTTACATTTCTCGACAGTGAACTTCATCTGATTCTGATCTGCCCAACTTGCTAGTCTGCCTGTATCTGCAGCCTATCTTCAGGTATGACCATGCTTCCCCATAGCTTGGTGTTGTCTGCGAACTTGGCCAGTGAGCTCTTTACCCCCAAATCCAAATCGTTGATAAAGATGTTGAAAAGCACTGGACCAAGCACCGGCCCCTGAGGGACAGCACCGGCCACTTCTCCCCAAGATTACATATCTGTTCATTAGAACTGTCTGGGTCCTACCCCACAACCAGCTCCCTATCCACCTCTCTCACAGTTAAGCCCACAGTCCTCCAATTTTTTCATGAAAACTTTGTGGTAAGGCCTTTTGGAAGTCAATGTATACAATGTCAACCTCCTCTCCCTTCACCAGGTGGTGAGTTACCCCATGCTCCATCTCTACCCATTCTGGCATGATTTTGCCCTTGGCCTGGTGAAAGACCAAAGCAAAATAGTCATTCAGGAGTTCAGTTTTCTCTTGGGTGCCAATAACCAGCTGTCCTGAGTTGTTGAGCAGTGGCCCCATGCTCGCATTTGTTTTCCTCCTGTTCCCTACATACATAAAGGACTTCTTGTTACCATTGACTCCCGTTGCTAATTTTAGTTCAGTTGCCACCTTAGCCTTTTGAATCTGTTCCCTACAGGTGTGGGCCATTGTTGTATAGTCCTCCTCGGAACATGCCCCAAGCTTCCATTGCTTGTACGCTTCTTTCTTAAGAGGGCTATGATATCCTTGTTTAACCAAGAGGGCTTCTGAGCCCTTTTTGTTACCTTTCCTCCTCATGGGAATGGATTTCCTTTGTGCTTTGAGGATCGTGTCTTTAAGGAACAACCACTCTTCATGCACTCCATTCACTTTCAGCCCCTGGTTCCACA
>NW_005842012.1:122857-127174 GCF_000455745.1 Alligator sinensis | reverse complement strand
TCCCTACTAGTGACCTGAGTTAGTTGAAATTTGCATTTTTGAAGTTCAAAACTTCAGTCCTGTTATCTAATTTGTCCACCTTGTAATGGACAGTAAACATGACAATTTCATGGTCTCCGTCACCCAGGCTACCTTCTATTTTTAAGTTAGTCACCAAGTCATCTCCCTTGACTAGGACCAAGTGTAGAATAGCATTATCTCTGGTTGGCTCATGCACCTCCCGAGTCTGGAAACGCTCTTCGATGCAGGTCAGGAAGGAATGCAAATGATCTGAATTAGCTGAGTGTTCCTCCCAGGAGATATCTGGATAATTGAAGTCACCCATGATGACCATGTCCTGTGCTCTTGTGACCTCTGTCAGTTCTTGGGTGAACTGTAGGTCAAGTTCCTCCCCCTGGTTTGGTGTCTGAGGTATATACCTACAGTTAGGTCTCTCTCACCACACCTACACCCCCTGCAGTTTGACCCAGAGGGTTTCAAGACATCCTTCTTTGGAGTCAATATCATCCTCCAAGGAGGTGTACTGCAGCTTCACATAGAGAACTACACCTCCACCTTTCTTCCTTACTTGGTCCCTTCTATGAAGGGCGTAGCCCTCCATGGCTATGTTCCAGTAGTGTGAGCAATCCCACTGGGTCTCTGTAATTCCTACTAGATCATAGTGTCCACTGGAGAGCAGGAGGGCTAGCTCCTCCTGCTTGTTCCCCATGCTCCTGGCATTAGGGCACAGTAAACTAATTAAGTAATTGACTTCACCATAGGATAGTACTATTACAGCACAGTAATTAAGTGCAACTAAATGCACATGTTGCCAGTAACCATGAACGTAAATTGTGCCCAGTCAGCCCAGGCAGCAGGGGGCCAGACTCCTGCCTGCTGCCTAGCAACATGACTGCAGTTTCAGCAGTCTTGTGCCCCAGTCTTGTGCTCTGCTGCCCGACCCTGGTAGCTGGAGCCCAACACTGCTATCTGGTTCTGCCAGGCCTGCTCAAAGTGCTGCTGTCCCAAGCACACATGGAGATGCTGTGCCCAGAAGCAGTGTGCTCCAGAGTTTATCATTTCCTCTTAATTTCACATGTAGATGTACCCCCTGACATCTCCTGGCATCTATTATCCTGGGAGAATCTTTATGTTAGTAATGAAATACTGGACTAAGGATAAATATAATGCAGGGGCACAACAGCAATCACCAAATCATGCTGTCAGGCATGTCAGACCATTGCTTTTCATTTATTCCAAAATCTTTTGTGTATTTGTTTTAACACCAGAAATGTCTGCTATGTATTTTGTTCACTCTGAATTCTTTCATTTGAAAAGCCACAAACCCAGTTGGTGAACAAAACTGGAGGTCATTTATTGGTATATTGGCTAGTCGTCCTCCCCACCCAAAGGGGCCCTGCTGACTGGCATCTGGCCATGGCCTCTCCACACGGCTGCAGTAGGAGGGGACAGGGCCCTTGTTGGGGGCAGCAGCCCCTGTTATAATGTGGGGAAGTGCAAGCCTCTTCCTGGTGGGGGCGCTACATTGCAGGGCCAGCAGAAATGTGGCAGGCTGTGCATGGCAGCAATAGGGTCCAGAGTGGGCCAGGGCCCTGCAAGCTCCCCACAGCATTGCCGCACTCCACAGAGCACTGCCCACTGTGAAGGGGATCCTGCTCTGGGGAAAGGGTCTGCTTCGAGTGGAGAGGATGCTTCACCAGCATGTAGGGTGACAGGAGGAACGGAAGCCCAGGTAAGCATCAATGTCCTGGGAGTAGGGGGCCACAACTGTCCTGGGAGTGGGAGGGAGGCATGTACACCCTCAGGAGGCCTCAGGTGCCTCTACACTAAAGCTCATAGTATGGGGAGTAAGCAGGAGGAACTGTGCCTCCTGATTGCGAGTAAGAACCCAGACTTAGTAGGGCTCACAGAAACCTGGTGGGACCCTACCTACGACTGGGCGGCAGGCATTCAGGGATACACTCTATATAGAAGAGACAGGACAGAGAGTGCAACCCTCCCCACCTTTCTCCTATGTCAAAGAGCACCTCACATCAACAAGGATTAGCTTTGGGATAGAGGAGGGTCGGACAGAGACACTATGAGTCAAACTACAAGGGGGGCATGGGGAAAGGGACATTACAGTGGGTGTCTACTACAGACCACGCAACCAGGGGGAAAAGCAGGACCAGGTTATGGAGGTGGTTAGGTCAAAGGATGTTATTGTCATGGGTGACCTAAACTACCCAGACATTTGCTGGGAGGAGCAGACAGCCAGGTCTGACCACTCGCGTAGGTTCCTGGCTGTATTACAGGACTTTCACCTTATCCAGGAAGTGCACAGCCCCACTAGGGGTAATGCCTTGCTGGACCTGGTCCTGGCCACGGGGGATGACCTGGTGAGGGGACTGCAGGTCCTTGACCACCTGGGCAATAGCGATCATCACCTGCTGGATTTCAGTATCCAATGCAGGGTATCAAGGGCTTACACCAAAGCTAAAGCCCTTGACTTCAGAAGGGCCACCTTCAATGAGCTTAGGAGACTAGTGGGGGAGGCACTGAAGGCCCAGAAGGTAAAGGAGATGGGAGCCCACAAGGGTTGGTTGTACCTTATGAGAGCGATCCTCCAGGCCCAAAGGATAACAGTCCCTGAGAGAAGCAAGTGGGGTAAGAGTGCTCAGAAACCCCCTTGGCTCAGCAAGGGCATTCAGCAACACCTGAGGACTAAAAGGACAACCAGTGGAAGGGAGGAGCTATCACCAAAAAGGAGTACTCCTCAGCCCATGAGCGTAGGAGGGCTATTAGGAAGGCCAAGGTAGAGATGGAACTCAGGCTAGCGTCCAGGATTAAGGACAATAAAAAGTCCTTTTTCAAGTACATTGGGAGCAAGAAGAGGGCATCAAGCAATGTAGGGCCCCTGCAAGACACAAACGGTAATCTTGTGGCTATGCCAGACAAGAAAGCTGATATTTTTAACAGTTTCTTTGCCTCCATTTTCTTGAACAGGGACCGGGACACCCCACCTACCAGAGGCAGGGACAATCTCAGGGATAGCTCTGTCAGGCTTTCAGTCAGTGCAGATGTAGGTAGGGATCTTCCAGAAGGGCTAGACATTTTTAAATCTGCAGGTCCAGATGCCCTCCACCCAAGGGTGTTGAAGGAGCTGGCAGGGGTCATCATGGAGCCCTTGGCCCGGCTTTATGAACATTCATGGTCATCTGGCCAGGTGCCGGGGGATTGGAAACTGGCTAATGTGGTCCCAATTTTCAAGAAAGGGAAGAAGGAGGACCCAAGTAACTATAGGCCTGTAAGCCTCACCTCGGTGCTCAGGAAGATCTTGGAGAGAATCACCAAGGAGCCCATCTGTGGGGGTCCTGCAGGGGAGATCATGCTCAGGGGCAATCAGCATGGGTTCATCAAAGGCAGGTCCTGCCTGACCAACCTGATTGCCTTTTATGACCAAGTAATTAAATCCTTGGATGATGGTGTTGCTGTGGACATAGTCTTTCTAGACATTAAGAAGGCCTTTGACACTGTCTCTCACCCCATCAATAAATTAAGTGACCACAGCATTGATGCCTGCACAGTTGGATGGGTAAAAAATTGGCTGATGGGGCGCACCCAGAGAGTAGTGGAGGACGGGTTGTACTCAACCTGGTGAGATGTGAGCAGTGGGGTACCCCAGGGCTCGGTCCTCAGGCCCGCACTGTTTAACATTTTCATCAGCAACTTGGACGAGGGGGTGGAAAGCACACTGTCCAAGTTTGCTGATGACAATAAGATGTGGGGTGAGGTGGACACACTTGAAGGGAGAGAGAGGCTGCAACTAGATTTAGACAGACTACAAAAGTGGGCAGATGAAAATAGAATGGGGTTCAACGTAGAAAAATGCAGGGTGCTGCACCTTGGGAGAAGGAATCCACAGCATACATACAGACTGGGGAGTTTCCTTCTTGAAAGCACAGAGGCGGAAAGGGATCTCGGAGTCATTATTGACTCCAAGATTAATATGAACCACCAATACCAAACCGCAGCCAGCAAGACCAGCCATACCTTGTCAAGCATCCAAAGGTGCATCTCAAGCTGGTCCAGAGAAGTGATACTCCCCCTCTGTGCAATTGTGGTCAGGCCGCAGTTGGAGTACTGTGTCCAGTACTGGGTGCCGCACTTCAAAAGGGATGTGGCCAGCCTGGAGAGGGTTCAGAGGAGGGCCACCCACTTGGTGAGTGGGCAGCAGGACAGGCCCTATGAGGAGAGACTGAAGGACCTGAACCTGTTCAGCCTCAGCAAAAGGAGGCTGAGGGGGGACCTGGTGGCTGCCTACAAGCTCATCAGGGG
>NW_005842012.1:121567-122606 GCF_000455745.1 Alligator sinensis | reverse complement strand
CCCTCCTGCCTGTGGCAGGGGGTCAGGCTAGATGATCTGTTCAGGTCCCTACTGACCCTAGCTACTATGATAAGCCATAACGGGCTGCTGCCCATCACAGTCACACACCACTTGCCACTTCAGCTGCTGGGTTGGGTCAGGGGCAGGGCCTGGCCCAACCATTCAGTCAAGCTCCTTCCTGGCAAGAAGGGGCTTATTCAGCCACTGGCCCCCAGTACAGGCTGAGCAGTGGCTGTGGCCAGGCTGGGCCCCACTGTGGTACCAGTGGCTGAATAAGCCCCCTCCTGTTGAGAAGGGGTTTGCCCTGATCACAGAGAGGCTGATGGCACTGCAGTGGTGTTTGCCTGGCCCCATGGTCACCACTCTGTACTGTCCCAGCAGGAAGGAGCCTATTCAGATGCTGACTCCAAGCAGAAAGTGGAGACAGCTAGGCCAGGCAGACCCAGCTGCAGTTCCATCAGTCTCTCCGTGCCTGGGGCAAGCCCCCTCCCAGCAGGAGGGGGCTTATGCAACTGCTGGCACTGCAGCAGGGTCTGCCCAGCCCAGCCACTGCTGCTGCTTAGCCTGTGCTTGGGACCAGTGGCTGAATAAGACCCATCTTGCCAGGAGGGGCTTGCCCCAAGCACAGACTGAACAGCAGGGGCCACACCCCCTGCCCCCTCCCCACCCCAGCAGCTGGAGTTGATGTAATCTTTTTATGTAATCTTTTTTTATGGTATATCTAGCTTTTGCAAATTATATCTAACTGAATACTTAAGGCAACTTGCAGATGCTGGGAGGGGTGTGGTATGTGTGTGTTAAGAGATGCTTGCAGAATACAGCGTGTGGGATGCGGAGGATTCCTGGAATGCCTCCCTAACACCAGCAGGATAATGTCTCCCTGACACTTGTAAGATAGCAAGAAGTTCAGAAAAAGGTCTCATTATAATGCTAAAAATCACACCCCTGGGCAGGGCAAAAGTATGTTAATGAAACATATATGTATGTAAATGAATTACATGGCTAAAACATAGGTATAGAGACATGCTCAGTAGAGAAC
>NW_005842012.1:118888-119518 GCF_000455745.1 Alligator sinensis | reverse complement strand
AAGTGATACCCGTCTCCCCTGATGAGCCCCTGGTTAGAATGCAAGTGGGGGGGAGAACTCATTGATTTTTTAGTGGACAGTGGAGCCATGCATTCAGTAGTGACTAATTTTAAAGGACCCTTATCAAAAAAACAAACCAAGATCCCCATAATTGGAGCCAGCGGATGCATCGTCCTTTTGTGCCACCCATGGAATGCAAATTGGGAGGAAAAAAGTGTCCCATCAGTTTTTATATATGCTTGAGTGCTGTTAATTACAGCAAAAACAAAGAAAGAGTGCCACCTGCTGACCGTACATTTTAAAACAGCAGAACAAATAGTGTGAGGATGCCCTGTCTGTTGTGCCAACAATCCTAAGATTTTCCCCAAACCTCCACCGGGAGCAGGAAGGCAAGGACTATTAGCAGGCGAATGCTGGCAAATAGATTTCTCTGAAATTCCCAGGAAGGGGCACTACAAATACCTGTTGGTGCTTATAGATACTTTGACTGGATGGACCGAGGCTTTCCCATGCCGAACTACTCAGGCGAAAGAAGTGGTCCGAGTGATGCTAAAAGAAATGATTCCACGATTCGGAATCCCAGAGGGATTAGCCTCGGACCGAGGGCCACACTTTGTGTCAGAAGTGACC
>NW_005842012.1:118044-118479 GCF_000455745.1 Alligator sinensis | reverse complement strand
AGCCTCTTCAACCCAAGTGGAAGGGACCGTATCCCGTGATCCTCACCACTCATACAGCGGTAAAGGTCCAGGGGGTAAAGCCGTGGATCCACTATATCAGGGTAAAGGCCGTACCGGAAATTCCTTCTGAGGGAGCAGTTGCTAAGAGTGTCACACCGGAAGCCGACACAAACGGACATCGTTGGACAGCGGAACCTGTAAAAGGACTTAAATTCTTGTTTAAACGTCAGCCATGTGGAAAGTAGTTCTTTACCTAAGTCTAGTGTCTCTAGGGTTGGAGGGATTGTTACATCGAAAGTCTGAGAAAAACCAAAATGTGTGGATTTACTTGGCAAAAGAAGTGGTGAGCACAACTCATTTCTGTTTGGCTGGTGGAACGTCAGTTCAAGATGTGTTTACCTCATGCCTCATAGGGGTGCCCACTCCATTAGAAAC
>NW_005842012.1:117144-117945 GCF_000455745.1 Alligator sinensis | reverse complement strand
AAACGTTAGTACCTTTTCGATAGATTTGCTGGCCGTAGCCTCACCTAATAACACCAGTTGTGCTCAATTTGTAAATTGCACCACAGCATGTGAAAACCTAACCGGAGAGGAAGGGGCTTTCAATTGCTCAAACAAAACCAACATGTCTTATGGTAATGGTAATGTCATACTACCCTTAGGATGGTTTCTGCTTTGTGGGAAAACCGCTTAATCGTACATCCCAGCTAATGCCACGGGGGGACCCTGTACTATTGGCAGGTTAATTGTCTGGTTACCAAAGGTGTCTAAGGCCTCCGACAGGCGCCACCGAAGGAGTTCTAGTCAGCTAGGTGAGTCCTGTGATAGTAACATAAACCTCCTCAGTAAGGCTGAAGCAGTGTCTTTGGCAGTTTCTATAGTAGGTTTACCAGCCCTGGCGGTAGGCAACCATGGTCAGATAAGCAAAGTGGCCTGCGCCTTAGCGAAGAGCCTGAACACGACCCCACAGGCCCTAGCTGCCCTCAGCACCGAGATGAAAGAACTGCGGGGGGCTACGTTGCAGAATAGGGCAGCCATAGACTATTTGTTACTGAGAGATAACCATGGGTGCGAAGAGTTCGATGGGATGTGTTACTTCAATTTGACAGATAATTCTAAGCTAATAGAGTCAAAGGTACAAAAGTTACAGGACATTCTGTCACATATCAAACAAGATGATGGGTTTGATTTTTCGTGGCTTACTTCTTGGCTTCCTAATTTTTCATGGTTGAAGCAGATGTTCCTTTTAATTGTAGCAGGTATATGTATTTTCTTAATGATTTG
>NW_005842012.1:109654-116704 GCF_000455745.1 Alligator sinensis | reverse complement strand
TGGCTTGTAACCAATCACTGAGCGATACACTTGCAAACATACGTATAAAAGGTACCCAAAGGTAGAAACTGGTGGTGCTTGCTTTGCAAACGATTGCCAAGCACCCCTCTCTGCGCAGACTGGAAACAATAAAGATTAAGTTGGATCCTCCACCCCTGTGTGTTCATTGGCAATAGCGCACCAGGCACGAACTCACACTGTCCGTTGGGGACGGAGTGGTAAGTGCTGAGTGACCATGCTGGGCAGCAGCCCATCATGGCTTCCCCAGAGTGTAAGCCCCTTCCCAGTGGGGGCCACTCTGCAGGGCCATCAGAGCTGCTGCAGAGTACAGCAGTGCTGCGGGAAGCTTGCAGAGCTCTGGTCCGCTCCAGCCCCCGGTGCTGCTGTGTGAAACCCACTTCAGCTCTGCCAGCCCTGCAGCACAGTGCCCCCACCAGGAAGGGGCTTGAACTCCCCCCCCCATTATGACCTGAGCTGCTGCCCCCAACAGAGGCCCTGCCACCTCCTGCTGCAGCAGCAAAGTGATTTTTTTCATTCAGGGTTCAGGAATCCTTCATTTAATTTTTTTTATTATTTAAAAAAAACAACAACAACAAATAAAATTTACTCAAATTTGGTTAAAAAGTGGAAATGTTTTATTTTGCAAATACAAAAATAGGGGAAAAGATCAGCAAGTTAAACATCTTATCAGGCACAATGCAGGCAAACTAAGGGAGTTTTTCTGTGGTGGAAGCAAAAAGTCTTTATTTTTTATTTAATTTTTTTTTTCCCCAGAAGTTCATCTGAAAAAGTGTTACTATGCTCTGGCCATCATGCTCACTCATATCTTGTAGGGGTCTTCAAGTTCATTTTCAGTGTTTGTATACATATGGTTTGTGCTGTGCCTCTTGCTGCATAAGCCATGACTGGATTTGGCTCCACTTTCTGAGTACAAAAGTATTCTTCACTTTTGTAAACAACCTATGAATTATTCTGAAGTAATTTCAACTTTCCTTGTAGAACTGGATTTTCTTTCCTAAGAACATTAAAGACCATTTTCAGACTATCAGTCTCATTCTATACATAATGACAAGTTTTGGTAACAAATTATACTTGTTCTGACAGAAAGACATTAAGAGACAGCCGTATGTACTTTGAATAGTGAAAATAATTTCTGGGCAGTGATAAATCCTATTTTGGGTAGTGCAATATAAGCACATCACAATGCCAGAAATATTACAAGAATCTCTCAAACAAAAAAAAGAGACTTTTTGACATGAACTCTCAGCATTTCTTTCATTTATTCTTTTCTGCTCAAATACTTGTACTTCTCTCAGCACAGCTTTGAGTACCTTCCATTAGCACACGAGGTAAAGTGCTCGCATCTGTTATGTATGGTTCTTTCCCTCATCCCCTTCCTAGGAATACTGTATGACAAATTGTTGCTTCTTGTGATTAGCAAGTATAAATAACAGCAGTCTAAGGACATTACGCAAGATTTCATCTTCCCTTTAATCCAAAACAGCCTTTTATTCATTGGCTGGAAAGATAAAAGGGAAGAGAAACTGGGATTATGACATAGGATTCTCAGATTTCTTAACAAAAATATTTATCCTTGTAGGAATTGTATCATTTTTCTGTTACATCCAGTACAATGACCATTTAAAATTTATAATAAGAACTCAATCAGATGTGTGGACATCAAACATGAAGAAACTTTCTGAAAAAGATAGAAACCGGTGGAAAAAAAAAAAAAGAGAGACTTTGGTAGAAGTTATAAATGCAGCACTGAGTACATGGTTTCTGAGTAGCACTGAGTCATCCCAGCATGCTTTGGCAGAATGACTAAGAAGCGTTACACATCATTGCTACACCTCTGCATTTTGCTGTACTTACCTCAGAGTAAAAAGAGTGACTGTTGCCCTTGATCAAAGTAATTCTTAATGCTTAGATACCAAAAGAAAAGAGCAGTGAGGGGCCAAATCCCACTGATTTTCAGTGGGAGTCAGGAACTAACTGTTAGATCTGAGAAAAGATTTGGACACTTTCAAGTGAGGCATCTAGTTCCCAGAGTGAAATCCAGGCCCTGCATTAGGTGCATCAGCTCCCTATAGTGTCTGGGGTGGCTTAGAAGCCTCACTTCATAAATGAAAACAAACAGTGCTCTCAATGAAGATAGCCATTAGAAAAAGTTGTGCAGAAGACCATCTGAAATGATATCACTCCCTCCTCCCCCATCCCTCCCGCTCCCCCTTGGCCCTGTAAACAGTGCTTCAGGGAAATTCCTACATGCACCAGGGATCTGGATCCTGGAAGCCTCCCTATTCTGTTAAAGGCCTGAGAAAACCCTTTTTTCTTTCTTTTAAAGCATAGGCACCAGAGGAGAAGTTGGTGAGGCTGACCGCCTCTTGCATCATGGCCTTCCACATGCCAGAATACTGCCCTAACTATCAGGTATAGTCTAGGCTGTAGCTCAGAATACACTTACCCTCAAGGGATTTGGGTGGAAAAGCAACTAGTTCTTAGATCTCCTCGCTTTAGGTAGGAAGTAGGCTACCTAGCAGCATGGACAATAAAGAAGCCTAGTCAGGGCTTGCTGAGTTAGGCAGCTGCTGAGCAAAAGTATCTTTGGAGTACAGTTTTTGGAATAGGCCCCAAAGTCTACCTATGTCCTTGCTTTAAAACTCTAAGTCATCATTTGGATCTAGGTCTAGCTTCTGTTGTGTCTTATGTACCATATTTACTCTAATCCAGGGGTTGTCAACTCGGGGTACACGGGCAATTGGCCAGGTGCAAGGCCCGTCAGCAGCCCGTGGAGACGCATGTGCAACCAGTCATGGAAAAGTGAGGCATGGTGGCGGTACAGGGAGGTGGCAGCAGCATGCATGAGCGCCCTCCCCCCATCTGGCTGCCACCACCAAAAGGGGTACACTACTTTAAAAAGGTTGAAAACCCCTACTCTAAGCCAAGACAAAGCTTTTTCTCTAAGCTAGGCAGGGGGAGGGGTTCATGTTGGACTTGAGTACTGGTCCAGAGCAGGCATCAGCCCAGAGCTGTAGGTGTGGCTGAGCTGAAGCCAGAGCTGAGCCACCACCTGCTCTAGGGCTGAGTGGCTCTTATGGCAGGGGAGGGGGCAGGTAGCTAGGGGAGTGTAAGGAAGACTGCTTGGTGGGGGATGACGGGTGTCTGGGGGAGGGATAAGGGGAAGGGAAAAGACCCATACTTGCAGCTTGGAGGCAGTGCAGTGGACACCACACAACCTGCCTGCTATGCCCAGCCTGACCCCTTTTCCCTGCTGCTTACTACTTCTCTGGCTCTAGACCTGGCCCTCTCCTGGCTAGGCCCACAACTACCACCATTGCTTCTGCCTAGCCAGGCCAGGCCAGGTTGAGGCTACCACTGCTGATCACCCCAGAGCTAGGACAGAGCTGCAACAGAAGGTAAGCAGCAGGGAGTGCAAGGTAGAGAGCAGGGAGTGCAGGGTGGAGCAAGGATCAGGTAGAGACAACAGGGCTCATGTGTAGGGAGTAAATGGCAGGAGTGGGGGGCAAGCACTGGTACAGGTTAGCCAAGGTGCAAAAAAAGGGGGGGGGGGGAAAAGGCAGAGAGGGCAAGGAATAGGGGGACTAGGGGCATTTTCCATGTATAAAATCTAATCACCTTAAAATTTTAAATAGTCTGGATTCAGGTAAGTATGGTATTAAAATTTCTAATGAGAAAGTGGCCAATAAAACTTGTAATCACTGTTTGCATGGTTATAATAATGCCAGACTTAAGGCCACAGGATGATTTACTTCCAAAATAGTTGTGATATACTTGTAGCAGGATAGGGCCCCTAGGGGTGGCCGTGTTACCCCTAGGCTCCTTAACCATGCCAGCCTTGCCCTACAGGCACCCTCTATCTCGCCCAACACATCTTGTTGTTATAATCGATATAGGGAGGCTGCCCTTGATCTTTAGGTTTAAGCATGGTCTGGCTAGATCTTACTGAACCCTGCGATTCATAGACCCCTTGGCATCCTAAATTATGGTGGATGGTTCTTGAGTCTCTCAGTCTTATGGGCTAAGTGTGTGGCTCCAACCACCCCTTTACCATGCCCCAAGCCTCGCAGATGGCATTGACATTGTCTGGTCTAGGCCTTGCTATGATTTGGCCCCCTTGTCCTCTCTGGGCTCTCCGCAGCCCTGTCCCTGTGCCTCACTGGCACCTGGGCACTCCAAAATGCCATGCCTTCTCTGGCACCGGGGTCTATGCACTCCAAATGCTGTGCCTTCTCTGGCACCGGGGTCCCCACACTGTAATAGGCCCCCAATGAGGCCTCCTCCTTCCCCAAACGGCCTCACTCAAACCACCAGTGTTATCAGACAGCAAACAAACATGAGTCCCTAGGCTAGAACGTAACACAAATTTCAAGGCATGCTCTATCCCTTTAAAAAGAGTAAAACTTCTCTAATATTGGGTGCCTGCAGGTGAGGGTACCTTATGTGCTCCTGGTGCCCCATTAGCCCTAAAGGTAGCATAGCCCATGGCTGTAGCAGCTCTGAGCCCTTCCTTCCTGAAGGCTCCTTCCCCCTCAGCTGTTGGCAGGGAACTGAACAGCCTGATCCCAGGCCTAGGGTTTATATGGGCCTAGGGCACTGCCTCTTCTGGCCAGCTGACCAGGTGCAGGTGTGGCCAATTCCCTCGTTAGCCAGCTGTCATGACAACCTGCACCTGGGCTCTTATCTGGCTCTTTGTGTTCCCTCCCTGGGCAATCTCTGCTCTAAGAAGAGCAGGCACCTTAGTGCCCTGTGACAATACTGTTACTGAAGTACATCTGCTGTTTAATCTCTTCTTTGTGTTGTACATAATGCCAATTCTGAGCATTCAAAAGACATGAGTCAGACTGGAGAAAATATTATAATAAAAATTAGGTATTCTTTGCCGATGTTGGCACCCATGATTTCTACCAACATATCTCTTTTTAATGGAAGTTGAAAATCTCAAGTTGTCAAGAGTTTGTCAGGAGTTGTGACATTATTACTACTACAATATAAGACCCATAAAAATCAGAAGAGTTAGCAATAGCCGCAGCAAAAAGAAGTTGCAGAGTTAGAGCTAGGAGAAGTTTTTTAACAAATGGTAAATTCAACAACAACCCCCCCACCCCCAAAACAATTTGTGAACTCTGATCAAATTCAACAAATAGGAATTTTTTTTTTTCAAAAAAAGTAAGTCAAAATGGTTCCAGTTTTCATTTCAAAATTTACCTGAATTAAAAAGGAGAATTGGGCAGGAAAAGTTGGACTTGGAAATGCAACATTTGGATTTGAATTAAACAAACTTTTTTTCCCAGGTTTTTTAAATTCAGGCACCAAGCTAAAAAGCACATTATTTGCACAGCTCCAGTTGCAATGAGATTTTTTAAGACTATCAGGAAACCAGTTGGGGCTTCACTGAGATGTGACTGGTCTGCCATTCAGCATAAGTCTGACAAGATTTTGTATCACTATTGCAATTATTTTGGAACCTGACAAGCAAGTAGATGTGTTCTTAGGTGTGGAAGAATTCAGGGAAGAATTTACAAGACTTTTAATGGTCCTAAAACTAGCAGTCTCTAAACTCTGTTCACAAAATGCTTGAATTGACAACTTCTTTTGTTATGGATGGAACCAGTTTAAAGAGAGATGAAAGAAACAAATTATGGGCTCTCTGCAAATCAAACCCACACAATGAAAATGCCAGCTCATTTCTGCTGTGGTACGCCGCAGTAGTTTTCATAGCGTGACTATAGCCAGTCAGAGGTCTAGGTAGGGAATGACATGCTGGACCTGGAAAGGAATTAATTAAAACTATGCAATAGGAATTTACTGGACTGGCAGGTGAAATATAAATACTTTACAGTTTAACTTTTATCCCTGGATCATAAAGATACTTAATTTAATTTTTCTTTTTGCTTTTGGTTTGCATCATTTGATATGCATTTCTTTAAAAAAAAAATAAAAATTGCAGCAGCTTTCTTGTGATAGCTTTGCAAGAATGTTATCTTCTTCCTCCCATCCCATTCCTGAAGAGTATTTATAGTACACCTGCCTACCAACCCAGCCTATTCATAGAGCCCAAGATTCTCAGCTTTCACTATCTGCAGATGAGGGGAAAGAATTGCAGTGAAGTCATTTGTGGCTTCAGGATCTGGAGCCCAGTTCTGCCTTGGCCCAAGTGCCACAGCCTGGCTCTGCTGTAATCTGCACCATCTGCTAGCTTGGATTGCTGCAACCATGCTCCTCTCTGTTTCCCCACCTGATAGCATGCTACTCTATACTACTAAACAATACAATGTGGGAGTGCTAGCCAAGGATGTGCAGTAGCTTTCCATTCTCTTTTTACTGCAGGAGCAGTCCTTGAGTTCAATAATCCTAGAATTCTAATGAAGGGACTAGACACCAAGCAGTGCTCACATTTGCAGAGTTGTGATGGCTTTTTCTCAGATTTCTCTTCTTTCAGTCCACAGCAATGAAAAAATCTATTTGATGTAATGACTTGCTGTAGCATGAGTCCCAGGGGTGGCCGTGACGCCCCCTGGTGACTCCACCAGCACACCCACTCTGTTCCTAGGGTGTCCTCCCTTTTGTCTCACCTGCCATACCTTGACAGAATAGTAAAATTAAAAAGGAGGCTGATCATGGGCCTTCGTGTGGGCCTCAGTCCAACTGGACTCCTACTGCAGTTGCTCAGAACCCTACCAGTCTCTACTATGCTATTCCAAGGGGTGTCTCAGGTTTCAGGCCCCTTGTGGGGCTTCTCTGGTTGACCATGGCCTGCAGGGCACCTAAAACCTTAAGGCAGGGGTAGGCAAACCCTAGCATGTGTGCCAGAGCATGGCATGCGAAGCCATTTTGCTTGGCACTCAAACCTCAGGGAAGGGACCAGGCCTGCATTGCCACAACAAGAATCAGGCCCCTTGCAGCTCCCCCACTGTCTGCCCCGGCACACCAAGATCCTACAAGATGAGATTGCAGGTGTTCGTCACATTCCGCCCAAAAACCATTACCAACCCCTGCCTTAAGAGCTAATTGCATGGCTCCATTCCT
>NW_005842012.1:99274-109644 GCF_000455745.1 Alligator sinensis | reverse complement strand
CTCAAGCCTTGCAGGTATTACATTAATGTTTCTCTCATTTGGGCTTCATCCTTCTTGGACTTCCCACCTTACTCTAGCTAGGCCTTCTAGCCTGGCCCACTGGATTGGACCTGGCTTTGAGGCACTAACTCTGGTTTGGCCCTCTTGGGCACCAGGCCCCAGGCCTCTGTCTGGCTCTCTGGATTCAACAGTCACTACAGCCTTGAGCCTACACCCTGGCAGGGCTCAAGGCAATCACGTGCCCTCTGGGCACTAATGGGACCTCCATATATTGCCCTTACAGTCCCAACCCAAACCACTGGTCTGACTTCAACATAAACAAGAAGCCCCTGGATTATAACAAATACCAAAAGGGCAAGCTGCCCTCTTCTCCTTAAAGAAGGAAAACTTTTCCTCACCTCTCAACTAGGATAGCCTCCCAGCCGTCAGCTATATGTTACTGAGCTCCCCAAGCCTCACTGTGGATTCACATACAGTACTATGGTTCCTTCAGGAGCCCTGCTGCTGGGAGCTCTTCACCTTCTGGCTACCAGGGAGAGACTACTTGCTAACCCAAGTCTCAGGTTTATATCCTCCTCAGGCCCTGCCCCCTTCTGGTCAGCAGACTACCTGGACTGCCTGCAGGTGCCTACTAATTGTCCCAGTTGCCCCATTGTCATAGTGGCCTGCAGTTGCTGTACCTTGCCTGGCCTCAGTGCCCTCTCACTGAGCTGTTTCTTCCTTAAAGAAACAGAGAGTTTCAGGCTTTGTTACACTTGCATACCACCATCACCTTCCGATCTGAGCACAGGTATAAAAGTGGTGTGTTAAATTTATTCCCAGGGTAGCAATATGGAAGATGCTAATGAATTTAATTGAGTGAATAGTGGTGTGCGATTCTTAACTGAATGAAAAAAATCTATTTAATGAGGATGCCAATGACTAGTGGGAAAGGGTGAAATAAAGCATCACCAGATATTTCATAGGTATTACATTTTAAGCAGAAGTTTTAATACAGAAATCAATATAAAAATTCAAGGAAAGAAAGGCAGTGACTAGTGTTACTCTATTTCCTGTTTTGTAGGTATTGTTCTTTTTATTCATTGTAAGGCTCCTCAAGTTGTTCAATGCTAGGTTTTCTTTTTGCTTATGTTTTAAGAGAGATAGTCTCTTAGGTTGCCTATACACATGCTTGGAGGTTGGGGTGGCGGTGGCGTTTTAATTAGAGCTCATCGTCACATGATTAAAATGGCTCACCATCACATGTATTAAGACATCCACATTTCAAAATGGCTGCAGGGATGCTTTAAGTAAAGCTCATTCTACAAGGTTTAGCTAGTGCTCCCACAGCAATTTTGAAACATGGGGGGGCTTAATACACAGGATGGTGAGGTGATGCTGGAGTGTTCTAATTAGAATATGGAGCAGACTTGACTAATCGAGTCTGCTCCAACACATTCTCATTAGAACGTGAATAAGCACGTCTATAGGCATCCTTATTTGGTAGTGCTATTTAACTGATGATGGACTATTAAGGGAGAAGTCATAAACAGCCCCCATTACCTAACATATTTGCCCCTAGCTTGATGATTTGGCAGCCTAATCATTGTATTTAGTTTATTTATGATATTTAGTTAATGTATTATATAAGTGATATATATGTATTAGTTTCCCAATAAAATATGTGAAACAAAATGTGATTGTAAGACAAACTTTTTCTGATAAGCTTCAGTTTACAGAAAACATTTTTTAAAAGATTCCATTATATGTTGCTGAATAACTTCTGGGTATAGCAGACCCTTGTCTGAACAAACTGACCTTGCTTAACAGCCCTATCATGCACTGCCAGGCCCTCTTTGAGTATGGAGTCAATAGATTAAAACATAGTATGACAACTGACTTTGAACACAAAATACCACAGGGTAATACAGAAGTCTAAATAGGAGAACATGATCAGCTCTAACAGTAATTTTCTGTAAAAGCTAGAAGCAAGATGTACACTAAAAGATTTTAGGGAGAGAAGATAGTTCTCTTTCAGTTCAAAGTATGAACAAAATTGCTGTTGCAGGGAATAATGTAGTGTTCATGACCCAGATAGGGACACCAGCATCTCTGGTCTGCTCATTTTACATCTGAGTGATCAAACAGGAAATTATAGGCCATTAGGTCTGCTGGTTATATATTATTAAAACTACACAGTAATTTTCAAACAGTTAACACATTGGTTCCCCATTCTCCACATCCAGACATAAGCTTCTTGTCTTTATCTTCAGGCTATTCAAAGCTGATATCACAGTACAGTGCCAGCTCTATCACTGTTTATGTTGAAAACCCTTTCATAGAATCGTAGGAAAGTAGGACTGGAAGGGACCTCACTAATTTATCTAGTCCAGCCACCTACTCAAGGTAAGAACCATCCCAACCAAATGCCTGTCCAAACTACTCTTGAAAATTTCCAGGGATAGAGATTCCACAATGTCTTTAGGTAGATTGTATCAATGCTTGACCCACCCTCATAGTCAGAAAGTTCCTTCTAATCTTCTGCCTAAATTTCTTCTGCTGCAGCTTGAGGCTATTGCTCCTAGTCTTATCCCCTACAGCCATAGATAAAAACACATCTCCAATGTAAAACCCACATACTCCCATACCCACCCCCCAACCTCCCACACCCATAAACCCCACACTCACACCTTCACACCTGGGCTATAGGCTGCAAGGTCTGTCCCAGACCCCTTGCTGGATGAAGTTAAATCAGAGACTCCCCAGCATCGTGCTGTCTGGGCTGGCCTCTGCTTCAGAGAGCTGGGCTGGCCCCTCCCCTTTGCTCTCTAGCCTGAGCAGAGGTGGGGCATGGCCAAATGCTGGGCTGCCATAGCTCCTGAGGAAAATTCCTCCCTCCATCCTCTCTCCCCCTCTGCTGGCAAACCCTGTGGACCACAGCTGGGGTTTGTCATCCCCAGTCATACCTCCACGGCTTTCCTTACAGCCAGGCAGAGACTGAGTTACTTCCTTTCTCTGTCCAGCTTGCATGCTGCCAGGGAGGGGATTAATTCCACAGTGGTCTGAAGTGATGGCGAGAGACAACCTATTTCCCTGTGTGTATATCCAAGCCCTGCAGGACCAGACTGAGAGGTGGGAAGTGCTGGCAAGGACCTGACAATCATCATCACACATATGTGCTGGAGATGGAGTTAAGGGAAGTTGCAGACCAAAGAATGCAGAGAGCTACATTTACATAATAAAGTAGAACCTGTAAAACCTAAACAAAGCCTTTCTGGATGCCTGGCTGTAAGACGACACTTTGCCCTCAGGATAAGTAAGACATATCCAAGGCTTTCTCTTGTCTTCTTGCTTTACATTTAAAGTTGGACTAAGTTGTGTATGCTGTGTTTTACTGGGCTGTATCTTAGCTTAGGTGAAGATTTTTGGTAGTTCCCTGTTGTATGCTTTGCAAATTGCTGTGTTCAATACATGCTTGCTTCAGAAAAAGGACTTTTCTCCCATCCTCGCTCCTCAGTCTGGCAGCAGCTCTTCCCCCTGACCCGCCCCCCCCCCCCAGAGGCTGCCATCCTGTGTGTTATGCTAGACCCAGCTGGTGCATGGCCATGCCTCCCTCCTCTCCAGCAAGGAGGGGTGAGAACCTTGGAGGGCATCTCTCTTCCCTCCCCTTTGGCAGTGGCTGGCAGGCATGCTCTAGTGCCCCCCAGCTTCTGGCTTGAGCCACTGCAGGCATGTGCCTGCATTTCCTGATTTAACAGAGAATGTCTGTCCAGTTATTAATCAGTTTAAACTGAACAGCTTAGACTAACCTGCAAAGAGTGAATCAATTCAAGCTCAGGCTTTTGGAACTTCTGTCCCTATCCTGAAGGAACAGGGAGCCCCAGGCTCTGTTACAGTGAAGACTGAAGTAAAAAAGACATTAAATATTTCAGCCTTTTCTGCATATTCTGTAACTAGATTACTGTCTGCATTCCATAAGGGACCTACAGTTACTTTGGTCTTACTTTTATTCTTGACATATTTAATCTATGGCTTCTCAAATCATGCCTTGGCCTTCTGATTTTCTCTCAGAATGCCGATACAATACTCGCACACCACTGGTTATGACGTATCACCCCTCCCTTGAACCTGTACGAAAAATCTTCAAAAAATTGCAACTCATACTAGACAGAGACCCTATTCTTAAAAAGATCTTCCCAGAGCCACCCATCCTAGCCTTTAAACAAGCACCGAACCTCGCCAACCTCATCACCAGAAGCAAACTTCCTCAAGCCCAGAACACATTAAAAGGATCCAGACGACGCCAGGACAAGAAATGCAAAACCTGCCAACACATCTCCACCACCCCCACTATTCCTACACCCCACAACAGAGCCATCAGCATCCCAGGATCTTACAGCTACACCTCCAGAAATGTAATATACCTCATCCAATTCACCAAATGCCCTGATGGAAAATATATAGGAGAGACCAAACAACAACTGCGCACCAGAATGAACGCACACTGGAAATCCATCAAAGACAGAAACACTCAATTACCGGTGGGGGCACATTTCTCACAGGAGGGCCACTCTCTCTCCCATCTCTCAGTCCTGATCCTCAAAGGAAACTTACACAACCCTTCCCAGAGACGAGCCTATATACTCCATTTCATCAACCTCCTGGATACTAGAGATCATGGACTAAACATAGACTTGGGATTTTTGATACATTATAATCTGCCTGGCAACTGACTCCCCAGCACAGCCCCTGGCTTCTTTACTTTTCATTCCATCCAGGAAGAGCACACACCAACTGCTGAAGCTTCTTTAGCCTGATGAAGGGTTTTTGAACCCAAAAGCTTGCTTAATAACTTTTCTCCAACTATTTGGGTTGGTCTAATAAAAGATATCAAATTCACACAAGGAACCTTGTCTGCCCATGCAATACTCTTATACTCTTCCCTAGTACTATGACCAAGTGTCCACTTTTTATAGGATTCTTTTTTGAGTTTCAGTTCCTTGAGGAGATTGCTGTCTATCCAGGATGGCCTCCCATTGCACTTCTTATTCTTCTGTCACATAGCTTGCTCCTGTACTTTTAATATGATCTCCTTAAAGTACAGCCAGGTCTCCTGGACTCCTTTCCCCCCAGACTTGCCTTCCAGTAGATCCTGGAACCAGTTCCCCGAGTTTGCTAAAGTCCATTTCTTTGAAGTCCAGTGTCTTTATTTTGCTTCACTCCTTCCTTCCTCTCCTTAGGATCTTAAAATCTATTATTTTGTAGTCACTGGGTCCATCTACACATGCATTAATGCATTTTTCCTAATGCACATTAAATGTAGTACCTCTGGGCACTTTTATATATACTCCAGGCATGGGGGGGGGGAGGGGGAGGTGCTTTAATTAGAGTGGCTCTGAGAACTGCTCTAATTAAAGCGCCACAGTGTCTCATGTATCAGCATCCTTGTACTTCAAAATGGTGGTGGGGGCACTTGAACTAAAGCTTGAACTAAACACTGATACACAAGATGTGAGAGGCTGCTGGAGTGCAGTAATTACAGACATCTTCCAATGTGAGGTACTAAATTAATACTCATTAGTTTGCCCTAATGTGCAGTAATGCAAATGCTTGCTTTTTAGCTGACATTTAATGTGCAGTAGCCTATTTTACAGTGCATTCGTGTGATAGCATGTTTTTTACACAATACTTTAATGCACAGTAAAAGAGGCTACTGCCTATTAAAGTGCACGTGTAGATGCATCCACTGTCACCCAAGTCAACTTCACATTCTCAACAAATTCTTCCCTGTTTCTGAGCAGCAAGTCATAAAGAGCTTCTGCCCTAGTTGGCCCATTTAGTTGTGGTCTTTCTGAGTTCTTTGCACCACAAGGATTGCTCTATTAATTTTCTGTAGTCAAAAAAACAAGTGAAAGCTAAAAGTTGGCACTCTTTGAGAGATGCCTTGAAACTAAAAAGGTTGAGATTAACTTGTGTAGACACCGTCAGGTGCCACTTTTCACTCAAGCTTTGTGGTTTATAGTGGCATACGCTAACCACTGTACCTACTCAACATCCAGCCAGTGGTAGGTTGGCTTCAGGGTGGACAGATGTACCTTGTTATGATCTGCTTCTGCCAAAGGTGGGTAGCTTGGAAGGGGAAAAATTCAGCAGAAAATTCAGAACTTGGTCAAATTATTTAAAAAAAATACGGAAATGTACAGATGCACATAGGAAGTGGAGGAGGTTATTAGGATGGAGGAATATGATGAATTGGGAGGAAGGAGGTTATTAGGTTAAAAACTGGCTAACAATGAGATATAAGAGTGCTACCATCCAAGTGAAAGGAAGAATTATTTTGAATCCCAGAGTTTTGTGCTCAGACCTCTGCTGTTTAGTCCAGATAAATGATACAGACTGACATATATCAATTATAAAGACATGCTCACAGACTTTATCAAATTTTCAAGTATAGACTCAGTAATGTGAGCAATAATTGTAGCTGGAGAGGTTGCTAAAATAAACATGCATAAGTCTACATGAGCATTGTTCATATATAGAAACCTGGTCATTCTGAGACTGCATTTGCACAAAATGTTGTGCCAGAATATGTGTTTGGCTATATCCTCAGACTCTTCTTAAATACATTTGTAAGTTAAAGGGAACAAAAACAATACCTTGCAACTTACATAGCTTATTGCACACAAGTTTGCTGCCTTTTTAAATGGGAACAATTCCTTATGTGATCCCTGTTTCTGTAGAAATATACCTTATATTAATGTAAGAAACAATTTCCTCTGTTAACTGTAAGATATGTATGCATAATTCACAATGTATAACAAATTCCAGTTTTATTTCTAGTGGGTCTGGAAGACGTTATATGTTTGATCAGTGTGAATGCTTCCTTTCTGGTTATGAATTCCCAAAGTGATAAATATTCTGCAGCTGGTCTGCCCTCTGTTTAAAAAAAAAAATGCACATTAGGAATCCTTTTCCTATCCAGTATAACTATAGCTTGTCAAGTTATTTTGGTATTCATACCAAATTATGTCATGAATTTTGCACCCGTTTCTCTTCACTGATTATCCACAAAATTACTTTGAGTCTTATACTTGTTTAGTTGAAGATACCGGAAGGAAACCTTTAAGCCTATGATTTTTTCTTTGGCCATGTCTTCCACTATTTATTTGCCCTTCGTTATTCATGGTTTGTACCTAGCTAGATGTATCACATGGTATTATTTCTTTTCTCTGATTGGTTTGCTTGAAACTTCTAAGGAGAGAGGAAAGCAAAGAAATAGAAGATTGTCAACAAGCTGTGTAGACTTCTATGCAAATACATTTTTAAGGTCAGTATGTGCTGTTTCCCCAAATATTTCAAATTCTAAACTTTGCACAAACACATTTGCAAAGCATTCAGATTTACAGTTTCTGTGACCTTCTTAGCAAACAGCATCAGCCTTTTTTGGAAAGCAATTAAAAAGGATGGTAAACATCAGAAAAGGAAATAAACTGTAATAAACAAGCAAATTAGTGGAAACCAAAGCTTGTTTGTAATAACAGACAAACAGAAAACGACACTCAATGTCTCTGAAATGTGAATATTCTCCCCCAGCTCTAATGAACATATGTTTTATGTGATTGTTGCTACCAATGGGATATCTGCAGACCTAAAATGTACAGTCTATACTCGCACATCCTTTTGTCTTTCCATACTCTGTATTTTGAGCATACATACTTTGAGGCACTGGCTGTATTTTGTAATGTGCCTTCTCAGTACTTTGCACAATTCAGTCCCCCTTGTTCCTGGTCTTTAGATTCTACCACAATGCAAGTAACGAATACTATAGTTCTCAATTACATATGACTTGTTTAGAAACTAAGAGACTCCTCCTCAGCTTGAGTTAATTGTTATAGCTCCATTAACTTCGTAGAACTTGTGACATCAGTTAGAGTTCTGATATCTTACTCAAATGAGGAACTGCCTCAATTATTCTAAATAGGTGTATTGGGAATGCAAATATAACTAGTATTAAGGATCTTTTAAAATTGTATATGCCTAGTTTTAGCTGTTTTACTGTGTCCTAGTAGAAAGTGGTGGCAGATATATATAATACAGAAGCATAGGGCTGGAAGGGACATCATGGTATCATCTGTTCCAACCACCTATACTGAGGAAGGAACAAAATATTTAGATTACCCCTTAATAAATATTTGTCTTGTTCAAATGCTTGAAGGGCTGCCATAAAAAAGAAGGAAAGCACCTACCTGTTCGCTGTTGCTGCAGAGTGTAGCACATGGACCAGTGGCTTGAAATTGCAGCCCAGGTTGGTTTAGCCTGGATATCAGGAAAAACCTCTTCCCTGTTAAAACAATGAGGCAGTGGAATAGATTGCCTAGGGAATTGTGGACTCCCCATCACTGGAAGTGTTCAAGAAGAGGTTAAACAGCCACTGGTTGGGGCTGGTCTAAATATATCTGTCTATGTTATATTGTGTGTATTTCCCATGCTTCTGGGCTTTGCTGGTTGCTGCATGGGAATGGGAGGGAATTCATGCCCCCACATCCCCACTGCCTACCCAAACTGCAACATGTGTTAGAGCTTTCTCAGAGGCAGCAGGTACCAGCTGCAGCCGAGGCTGGGGATTTTGACTGTGGTATTCCCAGTGCTCTTTCTGGAACTTAAACCCAGAGATTCATGGCTAAAGGGGTTTGCCCCCTGCTGAAGGTCAGACCAGTTAGTGGGATCAGGAAGGAATTTTACTCCATGATCAGACTGGTATGGACTGTAATGGTTTTTGCCTTCCTTTGTAGTGGGGGCTGTGGCCCTTTTTGGGATCTCAAGTGTATACTTGTAACAAGTGGGAGCCCCAGGGCCGGTCTAGATGTTGGCCTACCCACTTGTCTAGGGAAAACTGCCCACCTGCTTCTCCTGCCACACTTTTGATGCATCGTTATGTTGTTCCCAGGTGGGAGGCTGCCCATTTAATTGTCCTGATGCCAAGGGCACATATTCAGCTCCAAACCTCCCCTTATACCGTGTTCCATGCCTTGCAGCTAGCACCCATATACATCATTACGTCCTGGCCCCTTAGTTGGGTCGTCACTCAACCTCAACTGGCCTAGACTTGGCCTCAGGCATCCTCAGACTCACTTGGGCCTCATACCACTCATACTGGGGCCTCAATCATACCAACTCAGGGCTCCTAGCCCCTCACGTGTTCTCATGCTCCCTTCCCTGCTCTGGACCCTCTTGGTCCCCCATGCCTCCACACTGGGGCCTCATCCCATGCCCCATGCTGGATGTCCCTATCCCACACCCCTGAAGCATCACCACCTGGCTTCTTCATGAGCTTCAGGCCCCACTTAGTGGACCTGGGCCCATTCTCGGGCCTTCTTCCCATTGCCTGGGCCCCACCTCAGGCTCCAAACACTGTGTCTTGGCCCTGTGCTTATCTGGCAGGGTGTGCTCCCCTAGCATTTCCCCTCCATGAGGTCACCTGCAAGGCATTGGGGACTGAGGTTTTCTGGTGCCCCATACTCACCATTCACTAGGGAGGCATAGGTGTGGCATTTCCTGGAAGCTGCTCTACCAAAAGCAGCCCCACCACACCATCCAGCCACAGCAGGGTGTAGTTTTAGGTCATTCCCCAGGACCAGGAACCTCTTCCATACCCATAGTTCCTGCTCTTTACCTCCAAGATGTTCTGGGAGCAGTCAGCTGGGTGATGTTCCTCCTTCACAACCCTACAGCAACTGCTCACTCTGTCCTGGGGCCTTGCCTTATACCTAGACTTCCAGCCCTCTCCACCAATTAGGTGGTCTCCTACTTAAAATGTGACCATCTGATTGGGCCTGCTCCTACATGCAGGCTGTTTACTGCCTGCTCAATCCCTTTTGAATGACAGGCACAACCTTTGCTCTGTCACAATATTAACAACCTTTAGAACAGCAGGACATTGACTGCCATGGGCCCCCTACTTTACCTGTGGCAGGTTAGTGTTATGTCTTGTGTTGTGCCAGAGTTGGCTGTGTAGTTTTTCCAAGAGGTTAGACACTAGATTTGTATAGGATGGTTTGAATAGGGATGATCCTGCCTCAGGCAGGGGGTTGAATTAGATGACCTATGGAGGTCCCTTCCTGTCCGACTTCTTTATGATTCAATAATTCTATGATTTCAGAAGCCTTAAGTTTTCATCTGACTTTTTTCTCAAACCTCTTTAGAGAGCCTGTTCCACTGTTTCATTTTCTTTTCTCAGAGCTTATAGCATAGCACCTACTCCAGCACTGTTTATCTTGAAAGCCCTTTTAGGATCATAGGAAAGTAGGACTGGAAGGGACCTTACTAGATCATCTACTCCAGCCCCCTGCCCCTTGCTCAAGGTAAGATCATGATTAAACCATCCCAACCAA